>NW_017732142.1:557879-640128 GCF_001890085.2 Hipposideros armiger | reverse complement strand
TTTGTCACCCTCCTAAAATCATATAAGTAAACACACCTAGGATATGCATGGATATTATGGTGGAAGATTCCTGTGGTGTATACATATATGCTTACATTAGTAATAAATATTTAATCATAGACTAAAACGCCACAACAGAGCAAGGTCTCAGATCTGGAAACGCCAACAGATCTGGAACATTCTTTGGCTCAAATTTCTTTAGTATAAAAAGATGGGGACTCTTTGTGCTACAGTCAGGAAAATCTCACACACAGGTGATAATCTGAGAGGACAGATACAAAAATTATATTAGCAGCCCTTGTTTATGGTATTTTTCTGTTGTACATATTTGAAAACTTAACACTAAAAACTGTATATAGAAGGTGTAGGGATTTTCCCATTAAATTAAAAGAGTATAGACAATCAGTACAAAAGAAAAAAAAAAGGTATTTCTTTGGCAGAAGCAATTTCTACTCAGTTTCTTAGATTGCCTCTCTAATAAATTTAATGATGTTCTCTTCTCATTTACTGGCTTAATAAAATAATGGCCTTTGAAATCAGATGGAGTAGGACAAGTGATAGGGCTTAAGCTTCGCTAAAATGTGGCCTCACAGGATGTTCTCAAGTTTCTTCTCCCTCTTGGTCTCCCATCTCTCCTCTTCTCTATGTAAGCTTTACTCTCAGGTTTACCACAGGGTCTGGCTAAAATGATGACCAGAACTTCAGGTTGCTAGCCTACCAGCTTACAAACACCAGTTGAAAAGAAGTGACGCTTCCCTTCAAACCTCAAACCAACTTTCTCAGATGTACACTGGTTTGCTTGGTTTTTGTCATATCCTTGAACCAATCACTGTGGCTAATGGAAATTTATGCCATGATGACCAATCCTAGGTCATTTTTGACCCCACTGCTGAGGGGGGTGTCAACTGACGTAGAACACAGTGACTAAGAAAGGGAGAAAGTGGTTCCCCAAAAACATGCTGACAGATCATAAGAAAAAATAAATTAAACTACCACAAGCATTCTTTCAAAACAGTGCATAGACTGGTTCACTGAAAAATCCTTTTAATACAAAGGAAAAGTAAAACATAAAATGAACTAGAAAATATCAAAGAAACATTAACTATCAGAGGCATAGCTGTTGACTGAGATATGATGAAGGTGCTTTTGATAGTGTGCAAAGAATTATGGGTAGACCAATAAAGCAAAGAACATCTCTTTCTTTGAAGTTCATTTAATAAGTGTCCGATAGTGTTGAACCAGTGTGGGCAGGAGAGAGTGTTCACTGAGCGACCTTTGATTAATAATGTAGTGACAGCACAGTCAAGAGGAAGCAGGAACTAGGGTGAGCAACATTCCCCAGGTTTGCGTGACCCTTGTGGTTCTTACATCAGAGCCCATAACACCAGGAGAGATGCATGTGTCCAGAAAGAATTTAAAAATGGGAAAAAGATGATTCAACATATGGAACTCATTCATAGGGTGAATATTTTTGGAGACTCCAGATATGCCCCCTATTCACTCCTAACTGGCTAGCTCCTTATTTTTCAGCTATAACTTGTGCTAACCACCGATCTTGAGAAAGCAAGAGACTACAGATGAGGTCACCTCCCTGATACACTGGCAGTTGACATTGACTTTCAGCTGTGGAGCAGAGAGAAAATGGGCACTATAGTCACAGTTCACACACAAAAAAAGTTTACAAGGAATATTATGAAGAGTTAAACCCAAGAGGCAAGTAGAAGGCAGTGACCAGGTCTGAAGAAAGTGGCTTACCAATGAAGGACAGACAAGAGAGGCAGCACAGATTCAGGGAGAAGATCCTGACAAGTTCCTTGAGCCCATGGAGTCTGGGGGGAGATATTCTTTTATAGAGATCCTATTGCCCCATGCCCACCAACTTTGAAAAGCACTGGGTCAGTTGTAGTCTCCAGAAAGCCTTTCCAGACTGTTGACTACATGGAGACACCAGAGTCCTTGATTGCAGTGTCACCCCTACTATAGGTGGTGAGGAAAGAAAGAGCCTCGAAGCAAAATTAGAGTGTTGTAACCATAAGAAAGGAGAACGCATACTGGGCAAATTGAAATCAATCAGTCAACCCCCACAAAAACAGATGTCTCAGACTGCTTTACTAACCACGGAGGGAAAATGGCTTATGTTCTGAAAAAATGAGCGGCATTTCTCATCTTCTAGATATATCAAAATATTTATGAAGCCCCATATAATGTGTAATGAGTTACGTGTAGTGATAGAATTTCTGTCATCTCACTCATTGATGTAGAGTCATTTCCCAAAAAACTTACAGAAGAAACCTCAAGTGCCATCAAGAGATATTTGGCTTTGTTTCAAAAGGCCCTCTCTCCTTCTGGGGCACTCCCTGTAAATCCAAATATTACTGCCCAAAGGAGATAAATATAAATAACTCACTCCACTGGGAACAGTCAGAAAACAAGCCAAGAATAGAAAAATGAAGTAATTAGCGCAAGGGCACTTCAGCCAAATAGAGGGGAGTGAGATTTAAAACCATTAAGGGAGAAACAGCGGTAGTAGCTTGGTTTCAAAAGAGAAAATTGTGAAATCAGTAGATTTTTTTATTGTGCTACAAACCCTTTAGTAATAGCAAAAGTTGGTGTTTTTTTAATTAAAGTTTATTGGGGTGACAATGGTTAGTAAAGTTACCTAGGTTTCAGGTGTACAATTCTGTAATACATCATCTATTATCACATTGTGTGTTTACTACCCAGAGTCATACCACCCTGAACGTGCCCAATCTTGTCAAAAGCTGGTTTTTAAGGTACTCAAAGAGAGACTCGACGAGCATCCTCTAAAGGAAGAGACGATAACCAGGCATAAGAGCAGTGTCAATTGGGAAAAAATGGTACACATGGAGAAAGCCCAATAACTTAAGCCCCAAAGGATTTTTAGATGGAGAGAGAAAGAACCTAGCTTTCCAAACCACTGAAAAATATAACTACCTTGGGAGCAATGACCAGTGAATAAACTTTAACTCAAAAATATGTATTTATTTTCAAAGGTCTCTGTAATTAAATGTATATTTTAATTAAGCCATACACCTGAATGTCATGAGCACTTTGCTATTTTGTTTTCCTTCTGTTACTCTTAAATGAATTCTTTCCTAAAAGTTCCAAATTAAGAAACATCAGTAAGTATTCTCTGAGGCAGAAATCACCTGACTCATGCGGGATCTGACTGTGGATGGTCCTTACTCCTTACCTGGTGTGGGGCCCAGCTGTCAGGGCCTCTCAGTTAGGAAATGCTTACAGGTTTTGGAGACCAGCCTGCACCTCCCCCTTGGGTAGGACAGAGAGAAATAACAACTTGTTGATGTACGTTTCATGTCAATTACTTGTAAGTTTCTTTCCTGTGCTCATGTGTGCTGGCACCACGCTGCTGTTGTTTGGATGAGGGTATAAAACCCTGCTTCCATTTTGGAGCTCACTCTCTCTGGCCCCAGCCTCAGATGAATAGAGTTGTTGCTGCGTTTATGGCACACAGTCTGCCTCGTGGTGCCTTCTTTCAGCTGGGCATCTCACTGGGCATCTCACTGGCCATCAGACAGTCCCTGATTAACACCCTCGGACCCAACACCTGGTTATTATCTGGTCCCCAGGTAGGAAGAAACCACAGCTCTTATTTAGTTCATTCACTCTTACTTACTATAGATATAGAGGGAAAGGGGAATTACAGGGTTATTGTGGAATGAGGAAAATAATAATTGAGTGGGCTGAATTTGTCAGACTACATAGTAGATATAAGACTTCCCAGACTGGGGCCGGCTGAGTGGCTCAGTTGGTTAAGAGCACAAGCTCTGAGCAACAGCGTCACCGGTTCGATTCCCTCATGGGCCAGTGAGCTGCACCTGAGCTGAGCTGCCACTGAGCTGCCAACAGGTGGCAGGATGGCTCAGGTGGTGAGAGCACGTGCTCCTAACAAGGTTGCTGATTCAACTCTCGCATGGGATGGTGGGCTGAGCCCACCCACAACTAAGATTGAACACAGCACCTTGAGCTGAGCGGCTGTGAGCTGCCGACGGGTGGCCAGATGGCGACTGGACTTGGAGCTGAGCTAGCTGTGTCCTCTACAACTAAGATTGAAGGACAATAATTGGCTGTTCCCCTTCCCCTATTCCCCAACACTGTTCCCCTTCCCCAATTCCCCAATAAAATCTTTAAAAAAAAAATTTTATTAAAGACTTTCCAGACTGTTTACTACTTCGTTAAAAACCCATACTAAGAAATCATTAGCAAAAGGGTAACAATTAAACTCTATCACTATCTATAGATATTAGCCCTGATGTCTATCAAGTCCCTTTCCAAACAGGTTTTCTCTCCCTAGACAAAAGCAAGGGACATGAGTGGGAAGCGAAGAGTAGGCAAATCAAGAGAAGATGTATAGGCAAAAGTGTCACTGTTCTAGAAACTTCTTCCTGACCCCCAGCAGTGAAGATCTTCTCTGCCCTTTGTTAATGGAGAGTCTGAGGTTCCCAATGCTCAGCTGGTATGAAAGGTGGGCAGATTTGTAAGTGTTGGAGACATGTTATTTTACAAGTAAATGTATCACCAGAAACACAAACATCTTGCCCTGAAATTCCACTTCTGTTTCCAAGCGAGCTTTGAAAACTCAGTCACTCTATATTTCTCCATTTATGAAAAAAAGAGTATTCCACCTTCCATCTATCTCAAAGATCTTTTCTGAGAAATAACCCACCTATCTCCCATTTGTCCTTCTCTAATTAAATGTGATTAAAAAAAAAAAAGGAGACAAAGCACTAGTAAAAGACTAAAACTAACTTTTTCTTCTTTTGCAAAATGTTTTACTGTGTTATTGTAAAATAAGATAGTGGCTCGTCCTAGATTAAACTTATCAAATCATAAGCAAGTCCCAACTTCTAAATATATAAATAAAGTTTAGCAACGTTCACTACTAAAATCTGACATTTAGTTTGCAATTTTACATGGTACAACATTTCATAATTTCTTTATGCTTCTTTAGTCTTTTATTAATGTGAGTTGGGGAAACAAATTGTAAGTAGCATATTGAAAGTTATTTACTGGTTTAGGATAATAGCCTTGCACGTTCATGCACAACATATTCTTATTCTAGACCTAGTGAGAAGCAAATGAGGATTACCAAGACAAATTATGTTCTATTGTTAGTAGAATGAAGTCAGTGCTATAAGAAAACACACATACACCACACACACACACACACACACACACACACACACACACACACAATTTGTCTTTAAATGAAATTCACTACTTTCTTTTTTTCCTTATCGTAACGTCAACCCTAGCTATTAAAATTGCAAAGCTTAAAATGTGTACAAGTACTTTATGAAGCGCGTGGGAAATATTAGCTTTTCAGTGGCTGGACAATATTTGCTATTTTTAATTCATATATTTTCTAAACAAAATATGACATCGTTCTTGAAAAATTAAAACTTATTTCATCCAGCCACACTACTATGAGCAAAAAGTAAACAGTTTATTTTTAATGAAAATCTTGGTTTCAAAGAAGAGTATTAAAATAAAACGAACATGAAATGTTGACGCTTAGGTTCCCTTGAAGCTTCTCTTTTGTACTTGTTTACTATATCTGCAAATTCAATTTATACAATTACCACTGACAAAATATGTTGTCAAAAATCAAATTGTGCCCTGCTAATATCTGCAGTGAATTATACTGCTTAAATAAGATAAGTTTAATAAATTAAGATACTTAAATAATTGCTGATATAAGTGGGTTTCTCTCCTGAGGGACAGTTTGAGTCTTAACGAACAACTAATTGTGCTAGATCTTAGTTGTAATTCTTAAAAAAGAGAAAAATAAAGCACATTTGTTAATTTTTAATTTCCTGTTTTTTTACTAAGGTCAAGTAGACAAAGCTTCTTTTAAATGAGTTGAAACAGTGATACAGATAGACACAGTTTAAATTAAACCATAATCTTGATTTCCTGAAATTCTTCTAAAATAATCAAATTCTCTGTGATAATAATGAATATTTGTATTCTGTACCATGTAGACTAGAATGAAAATGGCCAGATAACTATTGACACTTTCATTTCATATACAGTTGACTCTTTTACAATGGGGGTTAGGAGGAGCTCTGAGCCCGCTCAAAGTTGAAAATGTGCATATAACTTTTAACACCCCCCCCAAATTTACTAATAGCCTACTGTTGACTGGAAGCCTTGCCAATAGCATAAACAGTCAATTAACATATATTTTGTATGTTGTATGCATTGTACACTGTATCTTTACAATGAAGTAAACTAGAGAAAAGAAAATGTTATTAAAAAATCATAAGGAAGAGAAATTCATTTACAGTATTTATTGGAAAAAATCCATGTATAAGTAGACCCACACAGTTCAAATCTGTGTTGTGCAAGGGTCAACTGTAGTTTATCATTTGCAATATATTATATTGTTGTGATGTTGAAAAAAGTATAGAATTTAAAATATGGAGCTCTATTTTATGCTTCAGCACTAACTTTGCACAAGGTCAAAGTAGTTTAATGATTGATGGGCAACATTTCAAACCCTATAGACAATAGGGACAAAGAAAAACAACTTTTTAAAACAGCTTGGCCACCTATTATATGCTCATAAAAATCATAATGAGATTCTGGGTAACATCTGGCATTTTTTTCTGTTATTGATTGAGTTTTATGCTTTAAAAGACCAGAGTTATATTCAACAATAGTTAAAAATTATGATTCACAATTTAAGTTCCAGGTGATTATCTCAAATTGCATTATCAACTGTGAAATAAAAAGCTCGTTAAGAAGCTTTTCTATCAGTGCTAGAACATTTCTACCAAGAAAAAATATATGGTGAATTTTCTCATAGCACAAATCTTGCTTACAAAAGAGTTAATGCAGTTACTCTCTCACTCTCTCTCTCTCTCTCCAACCCCTTTTTTGACATTCAGTTCATTGATTTTCTATTGGCATTCTAATGAAAGTCCACAAATAGATGAGCCCAATAGATAGATGTGCCACATCCCAGACTGCACACAGGGCTGGGTTGATCCCTCCATAATCCCATCAGTGTCATAGACAACTGCCATCAAAGCTGCCACTTAACGAACGTGCCCCTACACAGCAGTAAACCAGACATCCAGGATCTTACAACAAGCAAGGAAAACCTCATGCTGTGAGATCATTTAGGATTTCCCCCTGTTTTTACTGAGTGCCTCATCGTTGAACTGAAAGTCAGAGGAGTAAACTAAAAGTAGGAAGCGGCTAGAGTACCACGGAGAATGTAAACACCAAAGTCCTATGTTTTGTAGGATGCCCTCTACCAACCTGAAGCAACTGCTTCTGTCCTTCAGATGGAGCTACTGATGGCCTATCATATTGTCATTTAATTTAAAACATTTGACAGACAAAAGTCAAATAAAGGTTTGTGATAAAAATGGAGATTCTCAGATATTCTGTTAACATTTCCTGTTAAATTGTTTTTTGAACTTTGTTTCAGAAGTTTATCTATTGCACAAATAAGACCTTAGTGAGTAACTGAGAAGTAAAGGCTTGCCACAAATGGTTGTTGGAAATGAATGGATTTTTAGGGGTTTTAATATAAAATGGGATGCTCTGTATTTCACTCTCTCTTGCAGAGGGCCCTCTATTCTTATTGTGCTATCCTAAACAAATTATTATGCAATTTTAAAGTAATGTTAAGATAGAGCAATTAAGTTTAAATTTCCTAACTCCACATTATTTTAAAGAACTTGGATGTAAAAGATCTCTATGGGTTCAAATATTTTGAAACCCTCAAAAATCTTTGCTTCTTCTGGACTATTTGAATCCTAAAGCCCTAGAAATAGCATAATGCTGTGGGGAGTGAGGGGTAGGAATTACAATAGATTGCCAGAGATTGCAACAATACAAAGAGGCATATAATGTTCAGTTCAAATTTTATTAAATAGTTGAAAGAGGAAAAAAAGAAGCCCCAATTTAAATATGAGTTTTTTTCCTGATCTTTATATTTTGTTTCATTCAAGTTTTCTTGATTCTTTTTTTGTTTTGTTTTGTTTTGTTTCATGAATCCCTTTGGACAAAGCCTATGTTTAAAAGAATAAAATAACATACATGGTGTTTATATATAAAAATAATATATGAGAGAGAGAGAGAGAGAGAGAGAGAGAGAGAGAGAGAGATATGATTGATTGATTGATTGATTGATTCATGACAAGAGGTTACATATACATTTCACTTTTAAGTGAGAATATTCCCAATTCCCAAAAAGATAAAATACCCAAAGGACTTATTAGCAACAGGAGAGCTCCTAGAAACAGAGGCAGGCACAGCTTCCATTGTATAGCTCCCCTTAGCAGCTGACAATGTCAGCCCAAAGTCAGCCATTGCTGGAACTGAGAAAATCATTTCTTGATACCATGGGTCTCTGAACAGTGTCTCTACCTTCAGCATCATTGAAAGCCCATTCCTCAAAAGTGTACACAATAAATGTCTTGATCTTCAAGGACACAGTTAATAATCAGAAACAGAGACTCCATTGTGTTTTATAATAAGGTCCTCCATGGCACAGCTGAGAGAGAAGCCCGATCTCGGTGAAGAGATGGCTAGCTGTCCAGGCCACCAAAATCTACTCTGCCTTCCACCCCTGTAATAGAAGCGCCAGGCCATAGCTGCCTAGCAGCATGACATTCCCTAGCTTCACTTGTGGTTAAGATAGAATCTCCAGTATAAACAAAAGTGGTGAGTGTGTCCTTCAGCAGTGGGTATATCTCCAACATGCTCTATTGGCCCTTCTCGTTATCTGAAACCCCGATGCGTCATGACTCCAATTTGACCATGCATGCAATGAATATCCTAGAAGATGGTTAAAAAGCAAAATGGAAAAACTGTTCCCTGAATGACTGAGTGGTGCTGGGTCACTTATTGGTCCTCCAGTCTCATTCCAGCAGGGCTGCATGACAGAGAGATAAAACTCATAATTTGAACTACTAAATTTGGGTGCCTCTTTTTTTTTTAATGATAGTTCAGCCTATTCTACCCAAAATATCCCTGTTTATATAATATCTCATTCTCATACACCATTTTGGGCCATATACCCAAATTGTATAATGGACAAAGTCAATTCAATTCTATTGCTGGAACAGCAAAGGGCACCATGAAAATCATTTTTGTCAGCACCACTCAAGATTGGTCAAGGCCTTGAAATACAGGACAATCTTATACTTGCAAAATGACTGTGGCCCTAATTCTGTCTATATGATTTATTAATGTTAGTTGAAAAGATGTTTCCTGAGTTTCAGATATGAAGTTTTTACTTAGTGTTTCATATACTAACTTTGATACAAAATTCTAGCTAACTAGAATCTAGAAAGAAAAAACTACTCATTGAGTAGTTCTTAATATACATTACATTTACACAGTTTAAACATGTAAATCTTAGAGAATCAGTAAATCTAAGATGTAGAAATATTTCTAATTTACATATATTAATAATTTGGCCACCTACCCTATGTATAGTAACAATGATAAATACTCTATATTACTGCTACTAATTTCACCGTCACAACCATTAATTCTACCATTACTTTTAATAAGTACTATGTACCAGGATTCTACACCACCACATTCACTGATAATTCAATCTTATGGTTAAATTTCTCTAATGATAGGAGCTCAGTACCTCCAGAGGCACATAATTCTATCATTGTATAATCTCACCATTGGAGACTTTTGTTAAAAGTTCAAAATTAAACTATAAATAAAATTTGACATCAGTTCTTCAAAATGTACTCTGAAACAAAATATGGAAAAAATATTACTTTTATTTGAAAATGAAGGAAATTTCACATTCTTTCTTAATTGATAGCTCATTTACTTGTGTTTAGTGTCCACTATTTGTTTTTGAAACCACTTAGAAACTAATCCCACATAATGATAAAGTATATAATGTAAAATAATGTGATACTCAAGGGCTCTGTGGACTCATTTTCCAGGAAAACTCCCATATTGAAAATACATAAACTTTTCACATGACATGAAGTCAATCATTACACTAAAAAATAATCACTGATACAATAAATACATCAAGATTAAATGTTCTTATCTATTTTTATGGTTGTCAAGGAAACCTTTCCCTGATTTTCTAACGAACTACATTGCATGAAAGATAAACAGAATAAATGCCCAAGTATGAAATCCAACAAAATGTGGTTTTAAACAATTCATGAAAAAGTAAAAAACCTTAATTTTAAAATTTTAGACTCCCTCATATAAATCATTATAGCAATCAGAATAAGAACTTTGAAGTTGAAATTCTGAATGCCATAACACTCTCCTCTAAGTAAACCTAATGGAAATTTAAGGTCTAAAAAATTGAATACTCAATCACAATAATCTACACAGTCTTAAGCACCAGCAGAATACAAATAAAGGTGAAAATAATTGTGCCTTTAACTATTTTAAACTACAATAGAGCAGATAGAGCTATACAACTGACAGATCAAAATAATAGAGAAATGGTCTATGTATTTTTAAAGGACTAATTGTGTAGTCAATATAAAGAAATCTTGGTGAGCTTTAAGTACGATTATGCAGTTATGCAGATTCAATCTGATAAAAAAATTTTTCTCAAAAGCCATTAATTTAAGGATAGATAAAATACCACAAATTTTAAGTCTATATAAATGCTCAGAAAGGCAGAAATAAATGCATTCAGTTACATGGAAGATCCCTGGGCTGAAGCTGGTCCACGGTGGCTTGAACTCTGAGAGGTTGAGCCGGAGCCAAATCTTTATTGTTCTCTGTACTTCCAAGTGCTAAGCATAGAGTCTGAAAAATCATAGGTGCTCAACAAATTTTGGTAAACGAATCCATTTGAGCTTGACCATTGAAAAAGTTATTGTAAAGATTTCTTTACAATCTGGCTTCAAATACCCATCTAAAAATATGGATGTTGGACTAAATAACCCCTTCCCAATTTAAGAACCTGCCATTGTTACCCATCTATGATTGTCACCCAGTTACTTAACCAGAAACCCAAGTTTCCTTATTCCTCAGTGCTCCACATTCAATCCATGACCCAGATAAGTAGATTCTACTACCTAAATATCACTAGAACTCATCCATTTTTCTACAGTGCCATTGATGCCATACTAGCCTAAGCTTCTATTCTCTCATTTCTGAATAATAAAATAACCTATTGCCTCCCTCCCTTCCACTCTCTACGAGAGTTAGACTGATCTGTTAAAATAAAATTTCAATCATGTCATAATTATCATGTTTAAATATCAGCCATATTTAAACCACTTCCTTGAATTCTCATGGACCTTAATTAAGATCCAAGACTTAAATGCCTCCTAAGAAGCCCACCATAATCTGACTCCTTTCTCTAGGTTTTGCCTCTTTCCTTGTGACTCTTCCCTTCAAATTCTCAATACTCTGGGACATTATATTTTCTCCATGCATTCACGTATCACATTTTCTTTCTCTTCCACAAGACTTTCATAGACACTCTTTCTTCTGCCTGAAATGTTTTTGCCTTCCTCTAGGCCTTACTTATGCTTACAAACGTATTCATCTTTTTAGGTCTCATGTTTTGACTGCTCAAACTAGGTTAGGTCCCCATAATGTTTATTTATAGTCAACATTGTATTTCCTCTTTGGCAGGGCTCAGTACACTTCCGTAGATTCTGAACAGTTTCTTTACAAAGTTTTAAAATATATCAATTCAGAAACTATACCTATATTGTTTACCACTGAATTTTAAGATTCCAGAACAGGTACCATAAGTAGTGATTACTCAAGTAATTTTTGTTAATTAGTTGGACTCTCTGTTTCTAAATTAGTGTTTTCTCTACAGTCACTGAATAAGGTCACCCATAAATTGGCCACTGATAAGGTTAAAAAACAAAACAAAACACTTAACATGCCTCACTGGCTTTCTATCCAATTCCATCCCTTTCTTTCTCATTAACTCTACCCAAATTTAGCACAGGGCAGCAATGTATACCTAATTCATTGCATGCATTAGTTCTAGCTAAGAGTGGCCATTAAGTTCCAGCTCCTAAGACATTCTTCAGGGGTTCCTCTTCCCAAATTAATTCCCATGAGGAAAAAGCTGTTTTAATTTGCCTTTAGTGATTCCCATTCTTCTGTGCTGAGTAAGAATGCAATGCATAGAAGTAAAGCTGCCATCTTACCAGAATGAAAACTACTAGTAATTATGATAGAACAGGAAGATTGGGTGATCCTAGTTCATTGCTAAATATCCTCCAGCCATTGCACTAGCCCTGAACCACTGATTTCCAAACTTCCCGTCATAAGAGAATAAGCCCCTTCCTTGTTTAAATACTTTCTAGAAGTTTAAACTTGCATCTGAACACATTTCTAACTCATCCAGGCAATCACTTTGGAAAAGGCAACAAACATTTTACAACTTTTCAGTATTTGTACCCAGCTCTGCCTCTTTCCAGTTGTGAGACCTCATTCGTATCAGTTCACTCATCTGTTAAATGTGAATAATGATATCATCTTGCATGGCATATAATGAAGATTAAAAGTCAACAACTGTAAAGACTTTAGCTTATAGTTTGATATAGTAGCTGCTCAATAAAACAGGAAATTTTAACTGCCTTTTGAGGGGAAAAAAGTATGCAGGATTTGTAGCCAAATAGAGCTTCTACCAATTATCTACTCTATAAATCCCTTAGACTTTTGGAGGCTCAGTTTCCTAATTGTGAAATGAGGAAAATAATATCTACTTTGGAGAGATCGATGAGGATTAGAGGTAAAATGTTTAAAGCAGTAGACATTCACTCAATGGCAGTTACCATTCAATAGAAACAGCAATTGACAGAAATATATTTATCTTAGATAGACTACTGCAACTAGATCAAGATGTTTGAATCTACACAGCACATTTTCCATAACAAATTTAAAATTTTCAATAACATATTTAGTTTTCTTCTATAATATTAATTCTCATATGGAGGTTAGGGAGGAGGCCACCAGACCCTTTGAGAATTTCAAGAATTTTATGGACTTTATCTCCAAAAAAAGCACATACACAAAAAGTTTTGCATTGATTTTTAAGAGATTGTAGATTCTCTTAAATTCCATGGTTCCCAGGATTGCATTACACTCCCTGGTCCAGAGTTCATGGAGTTCCAAGGGGCCATCATGAAATGGAAATTCATATATAAAGTTGTACTGTGGAATGAACGCTAAGACATATGTCTTATATGCCTTTAATAAATTGTCATATGGCTTTATCTCCCTATCTACTCCATTACACAGTAATTGCATGATTTGAAAAGAAGCCCTTTCAGCAAATTTGCATTTAGAAATCTATGTTGTATAGATCTATTCTTGGAAGTGTTCAATTTCATTTAAACTTTATTAAAGGAAAGGGAAGAAGAACAGAAGACATCTAGACAACAAGGAAAACTAAAATCAATAAGCTACAATGCAGCTATCTACAATATGCTCCACTTAGAAAAAAGACAAATAAAACTGAGTGATAACTCCTCAGAAAGAATTATATTTCTGCCAAACTATTGCTGAGATTACACAGGGGACTGCCAGTCATTGTAGTTTATAAAGAATCTAGTGTTACTTTGTGGTTAGAGTACAAAGTGAGGCTGGAGAAAGATGTTATTTCAGATTCCCCAAGTCACAGGATATCATTATGACCTTGACCAAGTTATACAACCTTTGTTTCTTTTCTGCCCCATACTCAACAAAAAAATAAGGAGGGAAATGTTTTTAATCTGCTCCATCCTGATCTCAGTAAATAATAAATACTTAATAGATAAATGTAGAACGAGTTTGATATATGCTAAGCATCCCTTAGGTTTCAAATACCAGTTGTACTGTGTTAACTCACTAAAGTAGTGAAGTTCAGGCAGGAGGCAAGATTTTAGTGAGTCATCTGGTTCAATTCAACAGGCCTATTCCTTCTAGATGGTGTCAAGTCTCAGCCTTGCACAGTAATGAGAGTCTCCCTGGGCTATTTCTTCTCTTTACCTTTGCCTTGTAGATGATGTTTATGACAACTTATACTGTTACCAAAACTAGGAAAAGAGGACTGCTTCTTTGTTATAGTCCTAGGTGTCTCAAACTTTCCTACCTGTTTCGATGTGGGTATTTTCTCATTCACTTGATGTGTCAGTGTCACTCAGCTAGTTTCTCTCAATAGCAATAGCAGCATTTACTCTAATAAAGGACATACATGTCTCTGAGGAAAACCAAACATATCCTTTTGGGATGCAAGCTTTTTAGGAAAGCAGAGGGGAAGAATTCTTTCAACCATAAATTAAAGTGAGGAGAGAGAGAGAGACATAGAAGGCAGAGAATGGCGATTCCTCTTATGTATACTGGTGAAGATATTAAAACAAACTTAATGAAAGTCCATAATAAAAAATAATAATAATAGAAGAAAACTTTCCTAAGTTGAAGAAAGGCCTGAATTTGAAAAACAAAAAATTATTTTTATTAAACCCAACTCTCAGTCATACACTGGAGATCACAATGAAAGTTTAAAAAATGGAAAATGTGATGTTGCCGGAAAAAAGCAAAGTGAGTAAAAGTGTACATAGAATACCACTTGTCTAAGAAAGGCAGTAAGGAGATACCATTAACACACACACATATTATACCCACATACACATGTATATATTATATACACACTTGATTTTATTTTAAAACATAGAAGAGTAACTATTTTTTTCTTAATGTTTATGTATTGTCAGAGGAAGAGAATAATAAGAGAAGTGAGCTTGTTTTGTTGATTTTAGCTTGACACCATTTAATATTATACATCATTATTTTAAAAACGTAAATAAAAATTTAAAACACCTAAAAATAAAAAGAACATTAAACAAATGAACCCAACTGTCTCACCATTTGGTGCATAACCACACAGAGATGAACAACTCTAAATGACTTTGAAATTCACATACTGGACTGCACATCCATAGTGGGATATAAAAAAAGAACAAAAATAATTGACAAAAAAAACCTAAATTTTTGTGGTGGTCTTATTTTTTGGGATGGTGTTGCTATTATTATTCTGAGATTTTTGTGTGTATATTTTGGTGTAAAGCAAGTGAATAATTTCACTGAGACAAATTTCTGGCATAGGAAAAAGGAGGTAGATGAGACTGTTAATAAGATTCATGAGATTAAGGAAAAACCTTCTGGTCCTGCATTTGAATAGAAAGTATCAATATAAAGATAATTAAAATTATTTTTTATTTAAAAAATTTTAACATCTTTATTGAAGTATAATTGATATACAAAGAACTGCACACATTTAATGTTACAGTTTAATGAGTTTGAACATATGCAAACACCCATGATACCATCGCCAATATCAAGGGACTAGACATAGCCAATGTCTCCCAAAGTGTTCTGTGTCCATTTTTTTGGGGGGTTTGTTTGTTTGTTTGTTTTGTGGTAAGAACACTTACCATGATCTACCCTATTGGTATAAAGTTTTAGTTATGCTAAGATGAAGCAGCTCTAGGAATCTGCTATACAAGATAGTGCCTATAGTTAACAATATGGCATTGTACACTTCAAAAGATTATTTTCTTTTAATGACACAAACCCATTTCCTAGATTTGTTTACCAAAAAGGCCTACAAGACATGACCAGTCTAGTAGCAATGACATCCCAGCAAGAAAGTGCAATCTCTCTGTGACTATTTTCATGAAAATAAATGACTGGAATATATGCAGAAATATATGACAAGCCTGCAATGCCTTGTCATACTAGATATCAATGAAGCTGTCAAGTACTATCAGAGTCATGTCAAAAAGACACAGACGCTAACTTGAAGAGATTCCTGCTGGCCATATAAGGGATAATTTGAGTATCAATAAATGCGCTAAAAACATCCAATACATTTAAATCTATGGGTTCTTAATCATACACATATGTGTGCACACACGCGCACACACACACACACACACACACACACACACACACACTCACTCATACCTGTCACCTTTGGAGGATGTTAAGAGACCAAGCTTGTAACTGATCCCCACTTCCACAGTCACACCTCTCAGTACAGCTTTGGGTACACAGGAAGGACAATCCCGTGTGGACTTTTGTTGATAGGAAGCAGCTTGCCTGAAGCTTGCAAAGTGTCTTTACTTTCTGCCTTTTGTTCATGCACAATCCAGAAACATGAAGGGGTTAACATCCCTTTGGACAACCCTCCACCAATGGGGGATGAAAGTTGATAAATTAACGCTAAGTTCTCCTGCCTTCTGCTCTGACACATGATTCTGCGAGGTGGTCAGTATTTTCCAATTGCCCTCAAGCAATGACCTTGATGATGTGATTGTTCCCCTATTGTCTTTCCTCCTTCCCTCACTTCTCCATACCACTCACTCCTGATCTAAGGGATTAATTCCAAAATAAACAACCTATACCCTAGTCTTTGACCTAGGTTCTGCTTTCAGATGAAGGAAATCCAATATAGCTCCCTTCTTCGTTATTTTGAAAACTGATAAATGAAAGGAAAGACAAGTATTTACTCCACCTCCATGTATAATCTGGACCCAAAGAGCAATCAAATAGTTGATAAAGGAAAGTTTCTTTTTACAAAACTATTTTAACTAACAAGGGAAGGCGTGATAGTATTTGAATGCTATCATTTTACAATTACTACTGTTTAAGGGATTTTGGAATGAGCACCTGTAGCTGATAGCACAACAAAAAAAGAATCAAGGAAATATTTAAATGACATCAGATGAAACCCCACACTAAAGAGATCTTCCCACTGCAAGAACAATGCTTAATCTGCCCAGGGCCTCTAGATCTAATTACCAATTTACAGAAAATAGAAGGGACAGAGGAATATAGTGAGTGACACTGTGACACCACAGAAATGCAATCAACCGAACCCAAAATATGGGAAACTACAGAACTAATGACTATTTTATACAAAGATATGAATTGTAGCTCAAAGGAGATCTAGCAAATACATTAAATCAAATGCAATATATGGACCTTACTTAGATGCTAATACAAACTGTTTTTAATAAAGCTATAAGGCAATTGGATATGATGATATATTTGATTATAGTAATTAACTATTATTTACCTTTGAAGTGTAATAATGATATTGTATTATATTTAATAAAGGGCTGTTATCTTTTAGAAATACATATTGCAATATTTACAGATAAAATGATATGGTTGAATTTGCTTCAAAATAATCCAATATGGTTGTGTATGAGTGGATGGGGATATAAATAAAATTAGTCATGTATTAGTAATTGTTGATGCTCAGTAGAAAACAAGTCAGGTTTGTTATACAAATCTCTCTACTTTTGTATATACTTTGGAGATTTCCATAGTAAAAATTTAAACAAAACTACATGTTATAAATATATGGGTGCATATATTTTTCAAATTAGTGCTTTGTACACCTGAAACTAAAAAAATAAAAAAAACTTGCATGTTATTAATAGCTATAGATACCAAATTTTTGTAAAACATTAAAGTATGGGTAGGAAAAGTTCTTAAAAGTCTGCATGTATATGTGTGTGAATATGTTTGTATACATAATGTATCAACATCTGTTTGAAATATAGGGAGAAATTTTCATTACACAAAAGTGTTAAGTTTTATATATTTTCTTCAGGCTTGAACTGATCAACTAGACAAATAACTACTGACAGATAAATAATATAATTATGAATACTACAAATCATAAGGTTGGCTTATCTAATATCAAATTTTGAGCGCAAAAATACTGCATTATTTCCTAACAAAAACATGATAACTACAATACTTAACCATACAATAGGTCATAAAGATAACCTTAGTCTCAAAATCAAAATGTGTGCAAAGCACAACCTATAATCACAAAGCAAAGCAATAAAGCTTGAAATGTATTATAAATGGTTGTATAATGTATAAATGATTGAATAAAATATAGTTAAAAATTTAAAATACTCTTCCAAATTATTCTTGAATTAATCTATTATAGATGATTTAGAATATGTCACTAATAGATAATTCATAGAATATAGTATGGGATATAGCAAAGCAATATTCAAGATAAAATCTACACTTTTAAATTCATAGATTATTAAAGAAGAAAAAAACTAAGTGAAAGTCATTTCTTTCCTCTTCTTGTGAATTTTTGTGAATAATAAAAGATATTCTTAATTTTTAAAATTCCATTAGGCAAACTCACATATGAATAAAGGTTACACCAGATTCTTAAAATTAAACTTGGCAGAAAAATATAATGAAAATGGTAAATCAAGAAAACGCTCATTTAAATTTGAGAAATTTATTAATATAATTTACTATAGGTAGGTAAGTGAAAATCATGAGGCCATTTCTATTATTTCAATACAAGCAAAAATATCACTCTATAAAATTAAATATTTTTAAAGAATTCAGTAATTTTATAATCCAGTGATCTCCTTTCCTAGAGTTTAAAGAATGATTCTTTCAAACAAATACACAAAACCAGGTTTTAATAGTGAAGCATTTTAAATATTTATTAAGATTATAAATCATAGGAAAGATGTCATCATTGCTATCATGTCATATCATGTGAACATTTACCAACTTAACATGTAGTTTAAAAAGAGGAAATGATATATCAATTCTAGATGGATTATAGATCTACACGTGAAAGATTGTACAATAAGCTTTAAAAAATAAAGCAGAGGAGAACAGCTGCATGACTTTTTTTATTTTTATTTTTTTAGTTTCAGGTGTAGAAAACAATGTAATAGTCAGACATTTGCACCCCTCACAAAGTGATAACCTTCCACCTCCAATCTACTACTCCTGTGACATTGCATATAGCTGTTACAATTCCATTGAATCTATTCCCTATGCTGTACCCCACACCCTGTGACTATATATATATATAATTATAGTTGACATTCATTATTATTCAGCTTCAGCTTCAGGTCCACAGCACAGTGATCAGTCATCTACACCGTCCATGAAGTGGTCTCCCTAATAAGACAATTGCCCACCTGACACACTACAAAATCTTTACAACATTATTGATTATATTCCCCAAACTATCTTTCGTATCCCCATGGCAATATTGTGGCTACCAATTTGTGCTGTCTAATCCCCTCACCTTCTCCCTCATCCCCACCCCCCTCCCATCTAGCAGCCCTCAGTTTTTCTCTATATCTCTGTGACTGTTTCTGATTAGTTTTCTCATTTATTCAGTTCTTTAGATTCCACATATAAGTGAGATCATATGGTATTTGTCTTTCTTCGTCTGACTTATTTCACTTAGCATAATGTTCCTTAAAACCCTCGTGCACTGCATGACTTTTTGTACATGTATTGGTCAGGGTTCTTCAGAGAAACAGAACCAATAGGAGATATATATATATATATATATATATATATATATATATATATATATACACACACACATATATATATATATCATATACACACATATGTTATATATGTAAAAATATAATAATAATAAATTAAAAATGGAAACTATATGTTTGATCTCTGTGGAGAAAAGCTTTTCAAAGCATTAAATAAATAAATAAATAAAATAAGTTTTAAAAGAATTTTGATATAGCTACACAAAAGAATAAAAAATATCAGCATCAAAAGCAACACAACACAATAAAACAGCAATATGATGACTTGAGAAAAATATTTGTTACACATATAAGAAATAGTTAATCCTCCACTACATATATACAGAGCTTCAACATTAAATGAAAAAAATGGCACACCACATGAATATAATTCAAAGGAGAAATAACAATGAATATTAAACTCAACACCAAGTTCAACTTTACTATTAATCAAAAAGTGTTAAGTTTAAAATTACAATGAAATAATTTAAAAAGATAACCTCTTCATGAGGGTGGGTAGAATAGGAATTTTTGTGTACTTTCTGTGAATGGAAAAAAATTTGTTAATAAGTATCAAATACATACTGTGAAAATGACAGTGATATTTATCGAAATTTTATTTATAATGCTAAGTTTTTTAAATCTTATGACTATTTAGTAATAAAGGAAAGAAATAGACTATAGAGTGTAAAAGTAAACACCCATAAAAATAAGTTTTGAAATAATATTTAACAGTATGGAGACCTGTTCTTACTCTATTAGTGAAAAAGGTAGTTACAAATCTGCATGTACAGCCTTTTTTTAATTTGGTAAAAATAAAAAAAAAACCCAGAAAACAAAGAATATTGATGCATGCAGACAGAAAAAATATTAAAAGAATATATATAAAATATTGTTTCATTGTTGAGATTACATGATTTTGCTCTTCTTTGTTTTTAATTTTATATGACAACTTTTTAATTTTGGAAACAGAAAAAGGTTTTAAATTTCTTACAAAAGTAGATGAAAGTCATGATTATTTGAAGATTAATAAATTGGATAAAAATGAAGACAGCAAAAATATGGGAATCATAAAGAAAATCGAGTAAATAGCTACAAAAGCAGATGAATAAATTAGTGTAAAAGCAGGGGAAGCAAAGCTCCATCAAATAGATTAATGAATTCAAGAACTGATTCCTAGAAACACTGAACAAAATAGGTGTATATAATCAAGTATAACTCTGAAAGAAGCCCAATGAGAAGGAGAAAAGTCTAAATATAGATATTTTAAATTACAACAGTGACTGGAATATAACAGCCAATTAATGAGTCTGTTGAATAAGAACTATATGTAGCACATGCTCATATATTTAAATATCTTTATTTAAATGAATATTTTTGAAAGAAAAATATAAATGCCAAATTTAACTCACAACCAAATTGAAAAATAGAAGACAGTAACAATCACATAAAAATTGTTTAAACATTTAAAATACTACTTCCAAAAATACTGAGTCCACATGCTTGAATCACTTTTTTCAAAGTTCCAAAGAGCAAATACTTGTCATGATAAAATTCCTATAATACTCAGTTCCCAGAAAAGCATTGAATGTTTCTAATCCATTTTTATTAAATTAGCCATAAAGTGACACTAAAATCCTGCAGATAAAGCGCCACAGCACAGCTGTGTGAGAACAGCTGTCTCTTCTATTTTGGTAAGAATGTTCTCTGTGTACCCCATCTCCTGCCACTAACTCCCTGCTCAACACCATTGCATCAGCTGGGGTCCCACAAGGAAACAGAAAGCACATCCAGCTAGGGATTGTAAAGAGACTTTTTAATGAAGAGGGTTGTTTATTTAAGTGTAGCAGGGTTAAGGGAACCAACATGTGATTTTGAGGCACACAGGAGCTAGCACTATTTGGAAGGACTTATGGCTCACAGCCCTGAAGGGAAAAACGAGGGAAAGATGTTTGAGCTCTGTTAAAAGCTGGAGTCATGGAAGAGGGGCTGGTTGACAGGAACTAATTTTGGAGAGACTCGTCACTCCCAGAACCACAGCAAAGCCAAGAGGAAATCAAGGGGGGAAACAAATATACTAACTTATTTCCCCTCTCCTGTCCTCCAAGCTTCCAGTAAGTGCTATTCATTGGCTGACTCCAATGGGAAGACTGAGGACAAGGGATACCAGCTGATAGAATTGGGCACAGAGCAAGATAGATGAGAGCAGAGAATCAATGGGGGCAGGACTGTCAAAGAGAATAACAGTACATTCACTCTGCCCACTTCCACCACCTTCTCTGAGAGCTGTGGCAAGGAGAAATTGTCTAGGTCCCCAGCATGGTAGATCTAAGTGTTCAGGATCATAGCCTGTACACTTTCTTTCTCCTCTGAGATAGCCTTAAAAATATTCCCCAAGCTTTTTCCCACCCAACCCCAGCCACTCACTGCAGTCATACTTTGGACCTTCTCATCTTTGCCACGTCAACTATGCCACCTCTGAAATATTGATCTCACGCACCGACATTCTGACTTGTTTTCATCATCTATTATCTCCACCCAAAGATGATTCTCCCAAACAGTTCTTCCAATGGATGAAGCGCTCCAACACGCATGCACACATGCATGTGCTCACTCACACACAGATGTCTTATTCACGACCATTTTTCTGTCCTCACTTTTCTAATTTTTCACATTAGTGTCTATGATACCAGGATGTTAATCCTTTTCTTGAAAACACCTTCAGTTGCTTCCTTTGGAGCTCATTGTCAAGAACTGTAAAGTGTCTAATTATTTTTACCCTACTTACAATCTAACAAGTTAGTCTGTCACAACTTCATGGATGCCAGCAGAAGACACAAGCCTCCTGGATCAGATAAACAGGAGTTGTATTGCTCACAGTAGTGTGATAGTGGTAGCAACAGTGTCAACATTTTCCCTTTGATTTCCTGAGCCCCCATGCCCATGGAGTGACACAAAAAGGACCAGTAATCTTAGGGGACCTGAATTTTGTATATGAGCATCAACCATGCCCATTGTAATAAAGATATTATCTTTATGATGCTAGAGAGTAAGCATGCCAGCCCTTTACTCTGGAGAGAGACGTTATTTCTATTTTCTGAGTCTGTTCACTGCACAAACATCTCTGAAGAAAAAGCCCAGGACAAATTATAGTCAGTGCTTCAGCTCACTGTCTGTGCAGAACTCAACAGTCCTATGGAGAATTTAGGCCCCAAAGCCATCTGTGCCTGTATCCAAGCATGCTGAAGAAGTCGTCTAATGGGACTGAGAGGTTTCCCTCTCTTGCATCACCACTCTCTCCTTTTTTACTGGATTATGCCCATCAGCCTACGAACTCTTCTGTTTTTCATTTTAAAAATAAAAACCCAAATTCCCTTCCATCTACCACTCAACCTCTTCGCTTCTCTTCAGAGCAAAACTTCCTAAAAAAACCTATTCTTTCTACTTCTTTATCTCTCTACTTGACTCTATTGGCCTCTCTGCCCAATACTCTTAATCAACTCTTGTCAAGTACGCATGTTGCCAAATTCACAGAGATTTATCCTAATTCATCTGAATCTACCTAAACATATTCAAAACAGCCAACATTCTTCTTCTTGAAAATTCTAACCTGGCTTCTGTGAGGTCAGCACTTTCAGAGATTTAAGTCTCTGAATGTTTCTTTTCAATCCTGTTCACTAGATTTTTCTCCTCTATCCACAGTGCTATTTTCATGGGCGTGCAACTTTGGCAGTCACACAGTATCCCTCCCCCCCACACAACACACACGCACTTAGATGGAACTTGACCTTGGTTTGATGCTCATTGTCTCCATTGAAATTCTTAAAACTTTTGTTTAACGAAAGCCCCTGCATTTTTATTTTGCACCGAGCCTCATAAATTCTGTGGCAGATCCTGTCTATCCACTCTGAAACATAGTAGTGCTTCAAGGCTGTCTTTTCTCCCTTTTCCATATTCACTTTCTAAGTAATTTCATCTAATTCTGTGGTTTAAACACCATCTTTATTCTGGCCAGCCCCATAAATTTTTTCATCACAAATTTCTTCCCTGAGTTGTCCATGTATGTCATATAGCTCCACCTGGATGACTAATACCCATTTCAAATTTTATATGTCCAAATAAAAGCTCTTGATTTTCCCTTATCGGAAAAAATTTTTCTCTCCAAGTTCCCATATCTGTAAATGACTACTATCCATCAAGTTGCTGAAGCTCCAGACCCACACATCCTCCTTTATGTCTCCCTTTTCTCATCCCCACATACACTCCATAGCCAAGTCCTATCAGTTCTACCTCTAACTTGTATCTTGAATCTGTTCACATCTCAATATATCCACTGCTTCCTTCATCTAGGCCATGTCATGGTCATTTCTACCAGACAACTATAATAGCTCCTTTCTTGGATTCTTTGCTCCACTTTTGTTTCCTGACAATTTATTCTTCTCAAAACAGCCAATACAGTTTTTGTTTGTTTTCTTAAATCTTGCATTTTAGAATAATTCAAATTTATAGAAAGATAGCAAGAACAATATAAAGAATTTCCATATATCCATATTCAGTATTTCCCAAATAATAATATTTACCACACTTGCTTTCATAAATATGCAATACTTAATATACATTATATATATGGCCAAAAAAATATATACATATTTCAAGAAAGAAAAAAACTATATTAAAATTGTAATACAATAAATGATGCTAGCATTCATTTGATTAACACCATCTTTTGAGTGAACGTCATACTACACATTGCTACCGTAATTCAATTCAACTTCGAAAAATAATGCATCAGTAACATCTCTTAAAATGTGTACATTTTTTGGCATGCCTGGTGTGTGTGTGTGTGTATGTGTGTGTGTGTGTGTGTGTGTGTGTGTGTATTGTTACTGTTTCCTAAACATCATTTGAAAGTCACAGACATAATGCCAGTTTACCCCTAAATGCAGAAGTATGTATTTCCCTAAAACAAGAATATGCTCTCCGTTAACAATCAATCAAAATTAACTTTGGTACATATTCTTATCTAATATACAGACCTAATCAAATTTGGAAAATTGTTCCAGTAATGTTATTAATAAAAAAGAAATTTTCTGGTCCAGAAACTAGGCCAGGACCCACTTTGCATTTAATTGTCATATTTCTTTAGTTTTCTTTAATCCAGAACACTTTGTCCTGCCAAAAAGTACGAAAGCACTGAAAGAGTGATGGAGACATGACAAAGGACACAGATGCCAGCCTGAAGAGGGTCCTATTGGTCAAATCTGGGATGAGAGCATCAAATAACTCATTCTCATAACAGATTATAACCCATTGAATAAAATAAGAATCCATGAGCCCATACTGAAAAAAAGAAATAAACCAATAAATAAGTAAATGGGAAGAAAGAGAAAGCCCTTCCCTAAATAGAATGTCAATCACTAGACATAGATGAAGCAATGGAATTCAGAAATCATCGATGGCTAGAGAATTACGTGCTCAGTGCTGTACAAGGTGCTGAGTATACACATTGTCCCTGGAGATAATAAGATAATGTTCAAACCTCTTGGACTTTGCACATAAGGCCCTCATGGCCTGGTCTCCACTGGGTTTCTCCAGTCAGCTGGAGAGAGCATCCCTTAAAAAGAAAAGGCTCATGGGAAAAAAATCTTTTGCTCCTTATCCCTTTTTTTCTGTCTGGAATTCTGAAAGAAGTCTGAAAGTGCAGCACAATCATTGAATCATGAAATATTAAGCATCAGAATGACAAAGAAGCTGAGGATGATGGAAGAGTAGAAGACTGGAAGTGCCTGGATCCCCAAAAGCATTATTTTTGAGGAGAACTTAAGATAGCAAACACCTCTTTTTGAACTTTTTATAATGCAAGAAAAATTAGCTCCTTCATATGCAAACCACTGTGAAACATTGTATATTATTTGCTACTGAAGGCATTCTCAACTGATAGAGGAAACTTTGGGTAAACAAACAATTATAGTTTACTACCAGTGTTGATGCACAATAGTCAAAGATGACCAGAAACGCACACATAATTAAATAAAGTTGAGTTGATTGTCTTGTTACAATAAGGGAAGTACATGCCATGGGAAACAGAGGGGTATTTCAGTAAGAGGGTGTTGACCAGGAGTTACTACAGGGGATAGGCTTTTTATTATTTTATTATTAATAGATAATTTTGACAAGAGTTTAAGGAAGTGCTCTGGACTGGTGACTGTCAAGAGTAACCAATATAATTCCATGGCTGGAAATGTTAATGAATCTTATTTAGGACATACATAGAGGGATCGAAGTGAGGTTAAGCCTACAATTAATAACAAATTAAATAACAATTAACTAAATATAATAAGTTCTCTTCTATTAGTCAGAAAAAGGGTTGCTTAATCTTTTCTGTGTTGTTTTTTCAGTGTCTACCACTTGTCTCCATTTAGACATAGTAACAGAGTGGCTTTGTTTCTTTCTTGTTCCATTGCAGTGCTGGTGAAATATTTTATGTTCAGAGGACAACATCACAGCCTTATCATGAGCTCCAGACCACCTGCTAGCAGAACTAACACCTCGCTGAATTGCTAGGCCAGCTCTTGAGCTCAGAAGCTGTTGTTCCCTTTATCACCTGAATTTTTCATATGATTTATAGTATTATACCTCAACGATTTATGCAGACATTTAAAATCCAGTAATAAATATCTACTTAGAAATAAAAATAAAAATATCCCCCAAATTCCAAATGTGAAGTGATGAGAATCTGAACTAAGGAAGTAGCAAAGAGGATAAATCACATAGTTGGAATTCAAAACATGTTTCTGATGAGTAATAATTGGAACAATAAGGTAAATGTTTATGACCAATTAGATGCCTGTAGAAATGGGAAAACTGGGACTGGATTTAAGTTTTGTAGACTGGGAGACTGGATGATACCAATGACATTAACTAGAATAAGAAATGTGAGAGAGAAAATAATTGGGGGCAAATATTGGGTTGTCAGAAAAGTCATGACTCATTTTTGCAATGAAAAACATAGAAAAAATATGTCATGACTTTTCTGACAACCCAGTATATTGAGTGTGAGAATATGAAATTTGTGATATCTTCATAATATCCAGGTGGAAATTCCCAAAAGATATTGGAAAACTGAGCCCTGACACACAAGCAAGAGTCTATGATTAGAGAAAATTTGGGATTGTAGGACATGAGATTCTCAAGAAATTTGGGATTTGTGGACTGGGGTGTGCCTTGGTCTGAATATGCAATATAAATCATAAACATCTTAAATATTAATTCATAGAAACACAATGTATCAAAAAAGATGAATTGTTATGCATTCTTGTTAACATGACAAGTAAAATTGTGCATATACTCTCTCATTCCTACCTCTTGTAGGAAACTACTGGAACACAAAAAATGTTATTTCTGGTCAGCCCATTATATGTATTTACCTCTTGAATTGCATTGATGTTTATGCTTGTCTTTATTAGCTGTGTCTATGCCATTATCAATGAACACAAAATCTAATCTCCTATGAAAAATTAAATTCTGCTAATTTTTTCTCTAAGGAAATGGTTTCAAATGGATGTTTTGTCCACGTAGGCACTTCACATACTTTTCATGGTAACCAGCACAGCCCACAAGTGTGGGGTTCTTAGGAGCTGAGCTGTGGTAGCCATCTCTGTTGTTATTCAGATAAGAAATGAAAATGCCTTATCATTTGTGTTTCCTTATATCACTGCCAAGAGGCCCCAATGTTGTGGCTGGGAGCAGGTACCCTAATGCGTTTCTGATGAGTTGTTTGAAACAGTATGATTCTTCTATCCCTTACCCTCAATTAGAGAAAGACCTGTAACTTTCTTCTCTGTTCTCCGATTTGAAGTGGAACTTGAAAAGAGGTGATTCACATAGTTTTCATCTTCTTTCCCTGCCACATACCAATATTAGTGAGACCAGTTAAAAAAAGACAAAACAAAACAAAACAAAAACCAGAAAGCTCTAGAATGTTGGAAAATTTAGAATTTGCAAATTTGTTTCTCTCACAAACAGAGTCCATATCTGACCAGATAACAGAGAACCACAAACTCAGAACCACCAGGCCAAATTCAGCTTGCTGCCATCTCTTATTTGGGAAGTACAGTTTATTTCTAATCAATTTTGATTTGACTGTCCTTAGGTTGGATTTGAGCTCTCCAATGTGTCACAGTCCCTTCCATTCTCTTTATTTTTCATACCTAACCACGTTGCTTATTTAATTTGGAAGTGCAGCTATAGCTCTAATTTTAGAACCATTTGCCTTAATTGATGTCATTTAAACATTTGAGACAAAACATTTATGTCAGTTTACCTTTGCCCACACAAAAATTATATGCACAGAACTTAGTATAATATCTAGCACAGAACACTCATTCAATACATATTTTTGAATGAATGAATTTATTGGACTACAGAATAACTTTTGTGTCTGGATGAACTTTTTTGATGTAGCCAAATATGCATAGGAAATATCAGAGCTTGGTTTGCTGATGGTTAAGTTTCTTTCTAACAGTTTTGATGGCTATTGACTCTAGATATCCTGATCTTTGAAATTAAAAAAGATCAGGATATCTGTGTCTTTTACATTAAAAAAAAAACCTCCTGTGAAGTGAAGAAAATAATGTAACATGTCCAAATGTTTACTCTTTATCTTTGAAGTTTTAGTATATATTATCCTATTGAATTCTATCCCAAACCCTGTTTGGTATGTAGTAATGCACCCATTTTACATTGAATAACATTGAAGTTCAGAGATACTGAGGGATTTTCTTAGCTCATATAATCACTAAGTAGCAAAATTGGAATTCAAACTCAAATAAGTTTTGTACTTTCCCCAAAGACAGTTGTGCTCCTCTAGTTTCTCTGATTAATTAGGACAGTTGTGTCCATGCTTTTTGATAAGAGGACACATCTCAGTGTTACTTGGCCTGTTGGGGATGCAAGGAAAGCAGATCTATTCATCCACTCACACTTCCACTCACCCTTCCATGTATCCATCATGCAGGCAAGGCGGAGGAGACCCTTTCTCCTGATTTCCGCTTCCCTCAGCCTTCATGATTTTTTACTTCTTTCCTATTTTCAGATTATAAAAATATTTTTAAGTACTTGCGCCAGTACTTGACAAATATTACGAGGGTTGCAAGAGCGACCACAGAGGTCATCTCTTCCAGGCTCTGTCTGTTCCAAGACTATCTCTGGGCTTCCCACAGAATATAACTGATGTCAAAAGGAAATATTGAAAAAACACGGAGGTGTTTTAACTACTTGGTTGAAAATAATTCACAAGGATTAATATTCAACCAGATTACAGAATGAGCTAGCGTTGCCATATTTACTTGACAGCCTGAATCACATACATGTGTAAATGTGAATTCAGTTCCACAATCATCTCTACAACTAGGGTTTCTTTTTAGAACACTAGTGTTGCCCGTTAAGAAAATCCCTATCATCAACATGAAAGCAGGAACTCAAAATATTCCTGTTTAAAAATACTTTAGGCCAATTTTATGATGATTCCTTCCTGATTGCAATAATATACTCTAAATTAAATTCGGTAGTCAGTGTTTCCACACTTAAAGAATTGACTTGGTGAGGGGCAAAATGTCTAACTGTTACATTGTTTTGTACATCTGAACTAATAAAGAAAAAAGTAATCCATTAAAAAAAAATGACTTGAATCCATCAACCCAGTTCTAACCTTTTAGCTGCATAATTTCTCCTAAACTGGGTTGCAGGTGGGTTCCTAAATACTGCTTCAGGTCTAATGAATGTTCTTTTAGACCATTCTTAAATGCAACTGATTTCCACATATTTAAATCATTACCTCAAAAACCAGAGAGTAAAATTACTGAATACCAGGAATTAAATTATTAAGAAAGAACTTGAAAGTCCATGCTAGATTATTTTAGTTATACATG
The DNA here is from genome assembly GCF_001890085.2 of Hipposideros armiger. Lineage (NCBI taxonomy): Eukaryota > Metazoa > Chordata > Mammalia > Chiroptera > Hipposideridae > Hipposideros > Hipposideros armiger. The sequence goes on along the minus strand of NW_017732142.1, from coordinate 610,838 downwards.
CCAGTTACAGTGAAGAGGGTACAGAGAGGACTATTGGGCACATGGCTTTCCTAACATAGAGCTTATTAAACCACATTTATGACTATTAAAGTTAGGATGACAGGGTGTATTGATGGGGCCTCTTTAGAAATATTGCATGTGAAACTTTGCAGAGTATTTAGCAAAATCTCATAGAATATTCTTAACGATGACAAAGAAACTGAATCTGAAGGAAGAAATTCCCAGTGGTATGAAAACTGTGCTCAAAATGTGAACAGCAACTTCTCTTGCAGTCTCTCAACTAATGCATTTTACCATCGGCCATGCTGCCCAGGATAATTCTTACTAGATCCCAGCGGGGCAGCCTTGCAACATTTAGTTACCATTGCTTCAAACACTTCATCAAATGTATAGAGACAAGATTTGATCATTCAAAAACTATATATCTTGGACAGCAGGCTGATCTGTCAAAATATTTCTGGTTTATTTTGTTGTTTCACCAAAGCATACTATCTGAGCCATACATATATCAATATAACTGCTTCTATTCTACTACAAAAGGGTATTCTTGAGCCAAAATCTCCAGTATACAGAATGAACCCTGCTGTGCTTCTTCCCAGAGCCACACAAAAAGATCCTTCCTTCAAACAGGCTCATTTATTCACAAAGTAAATATTTTCAAACCACCTTTTACTGGGTCTATTCTAGAGACCAGGCACTGTGGTCAGTACTTTACAGTGTTTCATTTAATCTTCACACCAATCCAATGAGGTAAGTATTGTATTCATTCAAAAATTTTGAAAGCATGGCTTAGAGAGATTTAAATAGTTTGTACAGTACTAAATAATTCAGGAAATAAAGGTTTATTAGCTGAACATGGTGAAAGATAAACTATATGCCTTTAACCATGCAGCTGTAATGACTTCTTAGAAGAAATTTTGACTATGTGTGAGAAGCTGTCAAACACCTTGAAGATCCCCATGGGGAAATACAAGAACAGCAGCTAAGATTGCAGCACCACAAGAAAATTCTTTAGAGAGGTTTTTTTTGGGGGGACCGGATGTTAGATGTGACATTTCCTGTGGTCTTGGACTGTTGGCCACGCTCCAAAGCCATAAGCAATAAGCACAAGGCCATCCAGGCATGACCTGCCAAGAGATTCTGACATCAATTTTTGTGATGCTGAGTCCATTGCCCATCTCCAGGCTATATATAAAGGGGATGGATGTGATGAAGTTGGTTTAAAGAGTTATAGAGATGATTCTTTAAAGAAGACTTGTGAAATTGCCCTTCTCAAGCCATGGGAGGGTGATTTCAAAGGAGCCAGTTCAAGACTTTGCCACAGGTTTCTAGAAAAATCCAAGCCTGAAGGTGAGAGGTGGTCCAGGGCTACCCAGTCTGTAGCTTCACTGTGAGCCATCTGCATTTCCCAACTATGAGACTGGTGTGAACCCTATGACAAGAGCTGGACTTGAATACAGTGGGAACTCCCTGAGAAACGTGGTGATGCCAGCCAGGGTAGAGAGTGGCCAGCCTGTGGGAGCAGTTACTTACATCAAGGAAACTGGGAGGGGGACACCTCAGAGGGGGAGGAGGACACCTCCAAACACCCACAAAAACACCAATCAATAAAGAATGATTAGGTAGCTGACATCCTGGAAGGCATAAGTGATGGGTGAAAACTGGACCCATCAAACACCCGATTATTTTGTCCTCTATGCTGCAGCCCTTCCACGTCCCCTTTAGCCTCTGATGCAGAGTTAAGAATGGGGTAGGAAGAGAAGCCAGGCAGTGTTAGAGAAGGTGGAGAAACAGCTAGCCATGCCCTTCCTTCCACTGCAGGTCGATAGCTTGAGTCAAGCCCAATAAGGGGATTGGGGTGAGGTTAGGGAGGACTATGGATGTTTGAGATTGAAAGAGGGCTTGAAGATCTAATGTTAGGTTGGATTGTATCATTTATTGTCTTAAAAATTAAGATTCTTTGTGTTACTACTTTACAATAAGCACAGAAGCTATGGAATCTAAAATATGCAGAAGAATGGGGAAAAAAAAACAAGTCAACAGAGTGGGTTTGCAAAGGCAGTGGTGTGGGAAAAAGGAAATTATGATAACATACACCCTTAAAAATTATAATTTATATTAGAAATTGGCTAGAATTGGAGCAAATCCTGTCAATTCTTCTTATATCCAACTCTGCTCTTGGCTACCTGACCAATCCCCACATTCACTAGATTTGGTTCTTGACCCTGCCTTACTCCTTCCCTTATATTTTATATTCCCTTATATTTTCCTGACATGGTTTTCTGGCTCTTTCTTTGTCCCCACTCCCTCTATTGTCTGATTCTACTCATTTCAGGGTTTAAGGTGAAATCCAAACCCAAATCCATTATTCCCATTATTGACTCATACCTAGGGGTGAGTCTAATTACTCATCTCCACTCCTTCAATTTTCCTCCATCCCATTAATTGGACCATTCATAGCCATGATCACAGAAATGACATTTAAATAACAAATATAAATTGGCCAAACCAGCACAATGACCTGTGTAACCTCCCATCAATGAGGGATATGAATAATTTCTGAAGATTTATTTTCTAATACATTTCCCCACTTGGTTTTCTTGTATATTATTGAATTTAGACCATGAAAAGTGTTCCCTATGCACCTTCAAAGAAACAAATGTTTCCGTTTACTTAGTCTTGCAACAAGCTAATACTTTTACATAATCATTTCCAATTCTCACATACCATCTTGTTCAAGTAGATATTACCATACTCACTATATAGACAAGGAAATTATCTATTATCTATCTAGTTCAGAAAGAAAAGGTAAAGAAGCAGCTAACCATGCCCTCTCTTCCTATGGCTTAATGACCAGCCTTAAGAAGTCGAATTCAATTCTGTATTTTTCTGGTCCAGAAAGAACTAGAATTTGGCAAAGACTTGATTTAGAAGTAATATGTAACAGGTGCTGGGAGGATCACAGTCAAATTCTAAAAGTCATATTTAGGGATTCATGAAGAATACTTCAAAATACTAAGTGAGAAATAAGATAGATAAAGACAAACAGAGGGAGAGAGCTTGGCTTTGGCTAAATCACAATGGTAGAAAGTGCCAGACACTGTAAATTAAAGCCAGTGCTTGGACTTGTCCTTGGCTGTAGATAAATACCTATTGTGGAGCACCGCCCAAGGAATGGAGTCCACTTAACTTAATGCCTGTGTTGCTCTGGCTGGCACCCATTGGAACCTGAAGATTTATTCTCTCACTGGGCATGGCAGGGTACACCGTCAAAGGCTCTCACTTTCAACTCATGTTGCATGCTTGTTACTGATAAATGAAGGGAGCTTGGAAGGTAGATAAGAAGTATGGTCTCGCTTTCTTCTCCCAGGCAGCCTTTCATTCCAGTCGTGTGCTTGCGCTGCATTTCAGAGCCTGGCTGGGGAGAACCATACCAGTCATTTTCAATTAACAGAGAGTTTCATGGGCTATATGAGCCTTCTCAGTGTTCCATGCGATGTCTCTCTGTGGTACCCACAGTGGGCGTTCACTGAAGAGCAGCATTTTCTGCTCCAGCTGTAATTATGAGAGTGTGGCGTGGGGTGGGGAAGGACATTCAGGAGTCAAATGGTAAAGTGGCAAGCTGTTTCTATGGCTACAAAACATGTGTGATCCTGTATATAAATCCTGCCATAACAAAGCTGTTTACCCTTGATGCACCATAATCAATGACAGCCATAATTTTACATTATATGTCAGATAGTAATTCAAAAAGTATTTATTGAGCATATGACGTGAGCCAAGCACTCAGCTCTGAGAGCACGGAGGTGAGCCAAATTGACACAAATCCTGAACCTCACAATCATCTTTCTGACTACCAAATAGAATTCAGCAGAATACTAGTTCACTATAGATTCTGTTTGGTAATAATGTTAATAGTAAAAATTAATTATTACATTTGATCAGCACAATAAAATAGTATTGGGCCATAACCTAAAGTATAAAATAAATATTCATAATCCATACTGATATAAATAAATTATTAAGGGGGCCAGCCAAGTGGCTCAGTTGGTCAAGAGCGCGAACTTTGAGCAACAGGGTCACCAGTTTGATTCCCACTGGGCCAGCTGTGCCCGAGCTGAGCTGCCACTGAGCTGCCAACAGGTGGCAGGATGACTCAGCTGGTGAGAGCACCAGCTCCTAACAACAAGGTTGCCAGTTCAACTCCCGCATGGGATGGTGGGCTATGCCCACAACTAAGATTAAACATGGCACCTTGAGCTGAGCTGCTCCGAGTTGCTGCCAGGCGGCCACATGGCGACTGGACTTGGAGCTCAGCTAGCTGCACCCTCCACAACTAAGATTAAAGGACAATAACTTGGCTGTTCCCCTTCCCCAATTCCCCAATAGAATCTTAAAAAAAAAAAAAAAGAGTAACAAGAGACATATCCTACCAAACATTAAAACATACTACAAAGTCATGACATTGTATAATATTAAATAAATAAATAAACAAATAATTGAATAAATAAGCTAGGGAGAATAGACACACCTCTCATGAAGAAGAATTCCAAATAAACTATGTAGATACTCCACCCTCAAAGAGGTGGAACATATAACTCCCCATCACTTACATGTGGGATATGCATAGTAACTTCCTTCTAAAGAATTCAGTATGGAAAGGAGATTTAAAAAACAAAGAAGAAGAAGAAGACAGTGGTAAAGCCTGACAAAAACTGCATCAGCCAGGAGGTCAAGGTCAACACCACCAGGGATAAGTTACAGTGACAGCAAGTTCAGCAGCGCCTCCTTATCCATGGTAGCACTTTCCAGTTTCTGTTACCTGTGGTCAACCGCCATCCAAAAATACTAAGTGAAAAATTTCAGAAATAAGTAATTCATAACTTTTAAATTGCATGCCATTCTGTGTAGTGTAATGAAATCTTGCGCCATCTCATTCCTTCCTGTCAGGGAAGTGAATCATACTTTTGTCCAGCATCTCCACGTTGTATATGCTACCTGCCCATTAGTCACTTAGTAGCTGTCTTGGTTATCAGATTGACTGTCATGATATTGTAGTGCTTGTGTTCAAGTAACCTTTACTTTACTTAAAAATGGCCCCCAAGTGCAACAGTAGTGATGCTGGCAATTTGGATATGCCAAAGAGAAGCCATAAAGTGCTTCTTTTAAGTTAAAAGGAGAAGGCTCTTGACCCAATAAGGCATTTTATCATCTCACATCATCACAAGAAGAAGGGTGAATACAGCACATTAAGATATTTTGAGCGAGAGAGACAGAGAGAGAGAGAGAGAAACCATATTCAGATAACTTTATTAAAGTATATCACTATAATTGTTATATTTTATTATTAATTATTGTTGTTAATATCTTACTATGCCTAATTTATAAATTAAACCTTATCATAGGTATATATGTATAGAAAAAAACCATAGTATATATAGGATTTGATACAATCCATGGTTTCAGGCATTCTCTGGGGGCCTTGGGACTTATCCCCCGCAGATAAGACTGGACTGCTGTACCTTTGCTGTGATGTGATAAAGATGGCACTGTAACTCTGTGGTCTTTCTCCCCAAAACACATAATTCCAGTCTAATGATGACAAGTCCCAATGGAGGGACATTCTATAAAATATCCAACCAGTACTTCTCAAAACTGTCAGGGTCATTAACAACAAGAAAAGTCTACAAAATTGTCACAAAGGGAACCCAAAGAGGTATAATGGCTAAATGTAATGTGGTATCCTGGATGAGATCCTAGAATAAGGAAAAAAGAAAACAAGGACATTAGGCAAAAACTAAGAAAATATTATTAAAGTATGGACTTCAGTTAATAATTATGTATCAATATTTGTTCATTAATTATAGCAAATGTACCACACTAATATATGATGTTAATAGTAGGAAATACTGAGTACTATTAGTACAGTACTAAACTCTGTACTATTATCATTTTTAAAAATAAATCTAACAGTATTCTATAATTTAAAGTTTATTTTAAAAAATAATCATTACCTTCAATTCCATTTATAGTTTCCAAGTTACTTTCATATTTATTAACATAGTTTAACTTCATCAATTCAATGAAGACTTGATCCCTCCTTTGTGCCAAATATTCTCCTTAGGCACACAGAAATACAGTCCCTAAACCCAAAGAGTCTATAATTTAACACTGAACATGGACAGGAGAATTGGCCTGACAAGTATTATAATGTGCATTTTATTAAATGAGCAATAGCATAGAGAGATTGAGATTTGCCAAACCTTCACAGCTTTTAAGAGGCAGAGCAAGAACCCAACAGTACATTTTTTTTAAATTAAATTTTATTGGGGTGACAATTGTAGCTTTTATGACTACAAATTCATTTCTTTTTCCATTAAATTAAATGTATAACTGGGAATAATACCATCTTACCTAGAAGCTCCATTATAACATGGATTTCCAAGACCATGTTAGCATGGGTGCTAGTTTGTAAATATTAGAAAATGTCCTTTATCACGTGTCATTGTCCCCTGGGGAAGTAGGCAGGCTCTGTCAGGTTCAGACCTCCTGAAGTCCTTATCCTTGAAACTCCTTAATTAACATGAAACAAAAAGACTTGAATTTGGTGTCATACATATTCTATTGTATGTTCTCTGTATCCCAATCCTGTAATCAAACGACATTCTAGCTAGTTGAATTCAAATAGCACAAGATATACTCTGGAGTTCATTTGCCTGAAAAAGTCCATGTGCTTAAATTCCAAGTGCTTACCTACAGTGGTAACAGAGAAGCCTAACATGATGGAAATACCACCATGGAACTACCATGGTTGGGAATTAGAATACAGATTCAAATTCTGACCCTGACATCGGTTATTTTCATTATTTTGATCAAGTTACATATCCTTTCTGAGCACCAATTTTTTAATCTGTAAAATGGAAATAATATCACTTATTTAGAGGTGTTTAAAGTATTAAATGTGTATGTGTGAGTTGCCAAGTACAATACCTGACACAAAGTAAGGGTTCAATAAACATTAGTATTGGGTACTTGCTAGAGGATGAGGTACATGACTCTGGGTGAGGGAGATCAGAAAAGAGGAATAGGACAAAAATGAGAAAGTCTATATTATAGAATTGTCCAGAAGAAATGGTCATCAGCTCTGTAGAATACAAACAAAATTCCTCCCCCTGCCTTGCTCCCAACTGAGACCCTCTACTATATCACAAACAGGGAATGGCAGGATAATTTGAATTGGCAAATTATTGATCTCTTGGTTGGTGTTGGGATTCTCTGAACACTTGAGGCCTGGATGATAATCCAAAGTGCTTGAGCATATTTCTATCAAAGCAAAAGCAAATAATTTCTTATTCATGTCTGACATCTTGGCAAATGGCATAATCCAATGTGCTTATCTAGAGGATGAGTCTTTTTTATAATGGCCCTTGTTCTCACGCCAGTTCAGTGCTCACAACTACATCCAAGATTAGCGCCAGAAGGTTGTACAAGCTCCTTCATTAAGTTAAATGTAATTAAACCCCAGGCTTTTTACATTATAAATGGTGTCTCTTTAATGTTCCTTAAAGCTGAAAGGTAGAAAGAGAATAAAATCCCGCAGACCTGGTCTTGTAGTGAAAGCCTTGTAAACGTTGGCTCTGCAGCCTCCAACCCCTCTTCCCATCACCCTCTCTGTGAGGGAGATTCTAAGCAATGAAGGGTGACTGGTAGAGCATCCGTCTCCTTGTATAAAGGATAGAAGAGGGGGCCTCCGAAATCCTATTTTTGCCTCTGATTCCTTGATCCCCAGCATTTTCTCCTTTAATGCATGCTTCTGATCTTCAGCATCTGCAGCAAAATGTTAGGACTCTAAAATTCTACCACGACCCATTTCTTCTGCTTCGAAGTGGCTGTTTTTACTTTCAATATCAAATTCATTTTCTGTATGCAAGCTCTAGAGATCTAGGCCATGAACATTTTCAAACTAAATCAGCTCAGTAGTAAACAAGCATGATTCCCCTTATAGGAAATGATCTGTGTGGCTCAGGGCTGCCAGCGTGAACCCCAAATCAGCCACTGGAACTGTGTGGAAGGCCTAATAAGTACAGTGGCCTTACTGGTGCTGATCCCAGTTGTATGAGGTCAGTGTCTCAACTTCCCTGACAGCAGCTTCATCGGCAGGACAAAGTGTATAAGGGTTGCCAAGGCTAACACATCTGGTAACTGGGCCTTTAAACAGGTGTGATCCCATTCCCTGTTATTCTCCCTTTGTCTTTTCCTGGCAGTTTCTACATGTGTACTAAGCCAAATTACAATGCTTACCTGGATATGCTTACAGCCCATTGTAATCTTTGGCCATATATGGCTGAACTTGAGAGTTGAATCTGACCCATAGTTTGAAACATTTAAGTCTCCTTATCCTATGGTTAACATTTTTTACTGTTATCAGGGAAGCTGAGGGGTAGGGGAAAAAAGTAGTGGAAATGAGCATTGCCTGACATTTTGCCTCTCCTTAACTATTTTGAGTTTTGCCAAGCCCTAGATTCATGATATCCAAGGTTTTAGTCCATGTACCAGTGAATGGCTGCCTCAAAATTCCCTGAGATGGATGCTAACAATACTGACTTTCTGACCCTACAACAAACCTACAAAGTCAGACTTTCCAGTAGTGGGGTCTTGGGACCTCTCTCTACTTTTTTTTTTTAATTTTTTTATTGGGCAATTGGGGGATGCAAACAGCGCTGGGGAATTGGGGGAAGGGGAACAGACAAGCTGCTGTCCTTTTGTTCTTCAGTCTAGATGTGGAGGACGTTGCTTCATTGGCCCAAGTTGGCATTACGCTCTTCCCAGGCAAGGCAGATCAGCCGCCAGCTTCGGGATGGCCGCTCACGCTGGCTGCTGGCCGCTCACGCTGGCTGCTGGCTATACACAGTAGCCCATGGCAACCCACTGCAGCAGGGGTCACGCTGTCGCCAGCAACCCACAACAGCCCAACTCCAGGTTGAGCTGTTGTTCAGCATCTTAGCTGTGGAGGGCAGTGTCACTGGCCCTCATATGTGGGATCTGAACCAGGGCCCTCTGGCATCCCAAGGCAGCTCTTAACCATCGTGCCACTCGGCCGGCCCTCTATATATTTTTTAACCTTCAAAGTAGCAAACAGGTTTAGGATTCACTGGTAAGGTTCTATTTGACCCAGTGCCTTCTTAAGAGGTCTAAGCCTAGTTCAGATGATTACTGATCTGGATTTTTCCCAGGGCTCAGTTTTGATCTACAACAGGTTAGAGTGCCACAGTAGAAGCAGAACTCTAAATCTTTCCAGTTGGTTTCAGAGCTAATGTCAACTCCAGGAGATGGTGCAAAGATAAATGGGAAATGGAAGAAGAATTGATCACTGGAGATCTGTTATGTACTGGGTTCTACGTGAAATGTTTTCCATGTGTAACATGGAAAAAAACATCATTTGTAACTTATAATCCTCTTGCACCTTCTAAAGTAAATACACCACAGTGAATGGAGGGTCCCTTGTAGACTGAAAAGAGTGATGCATGGGGAGGGGAGTAGTGAATGTTTGGTGGAAATGGGAAAAAGTTAAATTGAACTGCATGAGAAAAGAAGAGAGAGAGAGAGAGAGAGAGAGAGAGAGAGAGAGAGAGAGAGAGAGAGAGAGAGAGAGAGAGATCTGAGACTGAGAACTAGTTGTAGGCATGGTTAGAGTACAGACTAAGATGCTAGAACAAAAAGACTTCAAAATGTAGTGGCTTAATGAGATAGTTATTTTGCTAGCATTTCATAGTTCAAGGATAAATAGTTGAGAACTTGTGGTTTCTAGTTGTTTCAGTTGTGAGTATTTTTCAGACTGCAGGAAATGGAAGAGCCCAAGTCAAGCACCTTTAACTCTGAGAAGATGACTGGACAATTGCACACACCACTGTTGTTCATGCCCTATGTGACTGACTTGGTCTCTTGGTCACATATGAATGCAAGGGAGACTGAAATATGTCATCTCCAGCTGGGCAGCTATGGTCTCAGTTAAAGCATGGAGGCTTCTGTTGCTAAAAGGAAGAAGGGGTGTATGGATATAGTGTTATGATGAGCAGTGTCTGTGCGCACCACAAGAAATAACTCATTGCAAGTTTGGGAGTGAATTGCTATATCCTGTACCATGTGAATGCCCACCTCTAACTTTCCCCCATAATATTTCGTAAAATACACACTGTTCACTGATGTTTTGGAGTGGGTTCTTTCTAGTAAATGTAGACAGCCAAGTTCTGCTTCAAAGTTGGCACACTGGCCAAAACAAATGCTCCACCTGGGGACAGAGACAAATGAGTAGTACCTATATCATGTTGTGTTGTCTTCACAACAGACCCATCAAGGAGCTATCACCAGCTCCTTATGAGAAGAGAAAATGGAGGTTTAAAATGTAAATAAAAACGGGTAGCCATACATCTAGGAAGTGACAGAGTTGGGGTTCTAGCCAGAGTGCCTGGTTCTAAAGCCCTTTGTGCTTATAGCATGGTGCCACCGCATTTGCTCTTCAAGAAAGACAAGAAGCTTCATTGGGCCCAAGGATGCAGGTTATTTCACTCTGCCCCTTGTACATCTATTTTTCCCTTTAATTTTTTTTTGTTTTTTTTTTGGTTTTTTTTGTTTTTAGCTGAGCCATCCCGCCACCTGTTGGCAGCTCACGGCTGCTCAGCTCGGGCTGACTCGAACCGCTGTTGCTCAGAGCTCAAACTCTTGAGCGAGCTCTTAACCAACTGAGCCACTCAGCCGGCCCCCTTTAATTTTTCATGTGACCCATCCACCCCCTACCAAAAGAACCCAGAACCACCTTAAACAAATGTATTTAGATAGGATAAGTACCTGTTACTTAGTTTGAAAACTTAGCCTTTTGAAAGCTTTTTCACCCCAAAGATTTGACAATTAACCTTTAAAGCATTGTAATTTAGCCAAGTTCAGGGAAAATTAGTAGAAAATTTGCTGGTATCTGTTCAGGGACATTCAAATGTGATGAATAATGACACAGCTATGTGTTAAATTTGCTTCCATAAATGATTAAGAAACTCACGTATCATGTCACAGAGATAAGAAAGCTATAAGCTTTCTGACTATACTGTTTCTGTGAGCAAAAGAGCTGCTTTAAAGTTAATGAGAATGCTTTTACTATGAATAGCTTTGTCTCTGGGATAACATTCTACTTAAAAGGTCATAGCATTTCTCTTGTCATATCCAGGGCTCTCCTGCCTATTAAAAACTAGCCATTCCATGAGAGACCTGACTTGTTTTTCTAGTGATGTACAAGAATTTGCAATGTATCTATTTCCTCTGGTGAATGGAGAAATGTGGATATTTAATGAAAAGCTGGACACTAACAGGCATAGACCAAAGATGTGTAAGGATTTTAAATTGTACTCAGTGTCCTGATTCTCAAACCAGAATTCTGAAAAATTCTACGCTATCAATGCCTTGCTAAAAATAGGAAACAATCTCACCAAGGGTCAGGAAGTAAGTTCACAAAAGAAATTATGAGGAACCCTGACAGAAAACTTCTCTCTCAGCTCTGTTTGAAGCTATTTATGTTTCTCAGAAGATAGATGATTTATTTAGGTAGTGTTTCCATCAGCATCACTCTACCTAAGGTTTCTGAATATTAATCTCTTAAGAGACTCCCTGAAAAGAAGGTTTTTATGGTGAAAGTTGGGAGTGTTGCATATTCCATCACATTGTTTGAGGTACACAAGATACATCAAGCTAGTATGGCTTTAAAAAAAGTCCCTTATTTATTGACCTTTGCTTAATGTAGTGTTTCCAAAACTTGGCTGACCACAGAAGACTTAAGGAAAAAAAAAATACTCTTTATATTCTACCCCTCACTTTTAACCTACCATGTATTTTCCATTTAGCGATCAACTGGACCTTTCTCAAATGCGCAAATCAAATCATGTCACCCACCCTTTGCTCAAAAATCCCCAGTGGCTTCACATCAACTCAGCATGGAAACCACAGCACTGAACGAGTCCATCAAGTCATGCGTCATCTGGCCTCTCACCTCTCTTAGTATCCGCCCCACGTATGCCTCCTTGGGCCACACTGACCATCTTCCTTTATCCAGAATATTGTATTGTAATATTACATTTCATTGTAAAACATTGCATCTAAAACAATAAGCTTCTAATCCATTCTTTATCCTTTTAACTTATTTTCTTTTTCTTCATAGCACTATCCACTACATGATATTATAGAATTACTTGTTTATTAGCTTGTCATCTCCTGTAATAGAATGCAAACTCTAAGCAGAGATCTGTTCCCTTTTGTTTGCCTCTTTATCTCTAATAATTATCACTGACATATAACAGATGCTTAATAAATAAGTGGTGAATCAATGATTGATATAGGACCAGCATTGCATGGAATTGTTGGTTTTCATAATGCCAAAACAGCTGACAGATTTGATTAATTCTAACAGTCAAGTAAATTCAAACAAATAGGAAAACAAGAATTAATAAAACCAGTTGTTTGGTTGATAAAACAAAACTAGAAAAACTGTTTTGGCTAAATTTTTTTTACTATGTGAAGTGTCAGCACTATTCCAGAAAAATAGCTATCATCTCATTTTACTGAAATATATGAGGCTGCGATTCCTTAGAGGAGTTTTTTTTCCAAACTTTTTTTAGAGCTGGGAATTTTTCTGCTCACAAAACTGACCTAAAGTTCTGTGCATTACAACCTGGCTTTTTCTCCAGTGGAGAATATTCAAAGATTTCATGACCTTCAGTGAGGAAAAATACAAAATACTTTTCTGGCAACCAGAACCTATTAAGTAGGTAAAATGTTGAATTTTGTTACTCTGCAGTTTCAGAGGTCTTGCATCAATAAGTCAATGGTCTAATTTCACATTATTTGAATTATGATTCTAATGATCTTATCGTGAGCTCAGAGTTCAAACTATTATAACCCTTGAAAAATCAAAGAAAAGCAATTAAATAAAGATGTGTTTTCTTGAATATGTCACGAATTGAAAATGGAGCATTATTCACAATCATCATTAACATCATAAGAAATTATTGCCTTAACTTCAGGAGTCACTCACTATCACTGTTTGAAAGGCAAAATGAAGAAACCAACATTGAAAGTTACTAGTAAACTCCTCTCCCTGAAAGCTTTAATTTCTAGCTGCCACTTAAAAAGGAAAAATGATTATCATACTTTCTTCCTTGCTTGGCAATAGTTTAGAAGTTGCATTTTCAAAGACAAGCTTAGGAAAATTTGATGAAGAGGCTCATTTTTCATAATTATGTAAACTGTACATAGTGAGCAGGAAAGAGGGAAAAGCTTTTATGTGTGAGAATGTCATCATCAGCAGAAGCCTAGGTATAGATGACTGACATGGATGGACTTGAATCTCAATCAGGCTAAGGGCAGGAGAATAAAAGAGGTTACAAGGAAATAGAATAAAGCAACAGGATGACAATTTGGAAGTTTCAACCGAGACGCAGAGAAAACTATAAAACAACAATGGTTTACAATGAAGTAGGCAGTCTTCTAAGAGCTTTTCATACTTTAATTGATGCAGGAACCTCTGTAAGTCCCATTTTATAGACGAGGAAACTGAGGCATAGATAGGTCAAGTCCATTGTCTCACAGCCACTGTCATGGGTCTCCGATTCCAGTTTGGACCAGGCATTCTGGTTAATGTGTGCAGGCCAAAAATACTACACGAAATACTGGGATAGCATGAGGGACTGTCCACATGCAAAACTTCAGCTAGCCAAGAGGAAGCTGGTTTTGCAGCACTGAAAACAAAATCCTAGCCACAAAGGGGTGATGAAAGAGAGTGCCAAGAGAGCTCACATGTGGAAGAGGACTTTGTGAAGAAGTGTCTTTGACAAAATCCATTTTTTCAACCCCAACTCCTCTTCCTTCAAGTAAGAGTGATGGGTGGCTCCAGTCCTTCAAAACAAGCCTACTGATTGAGAGAGAGTTCGGGAGGGGGTTTCAATAGGACTACTCAGAGAACCTTCGTTATTGGGACACAGTGAGCTGAGATCTGATCTTTATCTCTAGAAATCTAGAAGACAGCAGACAAGCTCAGGAACTGCCTTGAAGGTTGGACTAAGGCCAGTTTCTGCAGCTTGCTGAAAGTGACTATACTCCCCTCTTAAGCTGGGTCAAAAACGTGTCATTTTTTTTTTTTCCCTGTGAAATAGGATGGAGCGAGAATTGACCTGGAAAATACAGAAATTTGTGTTTTGTTCACACTGTTTTCCTAGCACCTAGAGTAGCGCTTCTCCCAGTGGCTAGAACAGATATTCAATAAATATTCATGAATTTTATAAATTATTATTTTATTATAAAATATTATAGTTTTATAAACATTGTTAATATTTGGTAATTTTATAAATATTTAATAAATATTTACTAATGCATTGGTTAATGAGTATTAATTAATTAGTGAATTGATTAATGAACAAAGCATTGAGGAAGGCGTGGCCAGCCAAGGAGGGCCACTGATCCCTCAAAGGAGATCCAGCAAGAGCCTTCGAAAATACTCCATTTCCTGTGAAAGGACAGCATTTTTATATCATTTTCCCTAAAGACTCATTGTAGCTGAAGACATTTGTGGGTGTCATCTGATCTTTTACACTAATTCCAACTCCCCTTCCTCCCATCTTATCCTGGATGAGTGCTCCACTCACACCCCTCCCCTTTGCAGCTAAGAGATCTGAGGAGGGAGACAAAGATGAGATGGTCTTTTTCCCCCAAATGCACATGACAGACTGGGAGGGGAGTGTGAGGAGAGAAATTTAACACCAAGTCAGCATCCAGGTTTTCATTCCTTTTGGAGTCTTCTGACTCCAATTTCTGCATCAAGAATAAATGAACTTTAAGTGACTGCAAAACAAATGAATTACAGCTAGACACTTAGATATGGGTGAATTTTAGCAATAAACTTTAAGTGAAAAAAATAAGTCACAGGAGAAATATATATATATATATATATGTATATATATAGATACATATATATATATGATACCTTTTTTAATAAATTAAAAAGTGACAAAAAATTAGTGAATAGGTATGGTAGAAATGTACTACAAGGAAAACGGGAGACTGACAAGTACCACACTGGGGATAGTAGTTGTCTTAGATAAGAGAGAGAAAGAGGTATGAGAGGAAAGAAGAACGTATATAGTAATAGCTACTATCAGAGTTCTAGTTTTGTATTTCTGGTGGTGATTTCATAAGGGCTTACCCTAGAAAAATGGTTATAAAATGACATTGAATGCAGCAATAATGAGAATGGGTCACAAGTCAATGATCATATTAATCCAATTCTATGATTCTGAGACCCAATTAAATAAGAATCTTATTAAAATAAGAACCCCATTAAATCTGTAATAGTAGGGGGCCACCAAGGCACAGAGGGGGTCAAATAACTAGATAAGAAGTGGTGGAGCCATGATTTTTAATCCAAGTGGACTCAAGGGCCCATGATCTTAGTCATATGCTTCACAAAGGGCAGAACTGCTTCCTGTTCACAGCAGTATTATTAATAGCACCATGTGGAATGTGCAGATATAAAAAAAGGAAATTAAAGCATTAAAATACAAAGACTATGAATAGTAGTAGCAATAACAGGATTAGACAGTATCTCTCAATTAATTTAGAAAGCCCTTGTACCATAATGACCAGACTCCAGGTAAATACAGAGGTCAACAAAGAACGTGTATAACTTGCAAGAAAGAGGGAGACTTAAGATTTGAGCAACACAGGATTTGGAAGGAGAAGAATGGCCCAGGAGAATAGAGTGGGAATCAGGAAGAGGACTGAGATGCAGTCAACCACCCTTGACAACACAGATGTTAGCAATTCTTAAAAAGTCTTGGTGGTTAATATATAAGCTACAGCTGCACAATAGAAATTATCCATTCTGGGTCACACATACGACCCAAATGTCAGCTGGAGTCACCCCGTACTTTGATATTTAATTAAATTT
The DNA here is from genome assembly GCF_001890085.2 of Hipposideros armiger. Taxonomy (NCBI): domain Eukaryota; kingdom Metazoa; phylum Chordata; class Mammalia; order Chiroptera; family Hipposideridae; genus Hipposideros; species Hipposideros armiger. The sequence goes on along the minus strand of NW_017732142.1, from coordinate 594,859 downwards.
TTATAAAATGCTGGTTTTTCTCTCCCTCCATACACACAAAATTCAAAGGGATCTATGAGAGCTCACGTTTCCGCTGGTGCCTATATTCTGAATTTCTGCACCATGAGTTCTCAAACTCACATCTTGCTTCCCGTGACTGTTTTCTTCTCTTTTATCTGTACTAACCCAAACACAGATCATACTTCCTTTTATATTGTTTCTCCAAAACTACTCTCATAAGGCATTTAGTATGCTACTTTAGCACAAAAACCAATTTAAATTTTAATATTAAGCATTCTCATTTAAAAGTCCTTTAACTGCCATGCCACCAGTCTTCACTGGCTACCCTTCTCTGCAGATTCCAGCCCCTGACTATGTGTATCCTCTTTTTCACTTTTTTCTTCATCTATCCTTTAATTTCTTCCTTGGCAGAAATTCAACTTCATGTTAATTTCTCCTGCAGAATATTTTAGGTTTTTTCTTCCTCTATTATTTAATAACAGCACCCAAACTCTGTCAAAACATTCCATCGAGGTACTTTTCTAAACAAAGACAATCACTTTCTTAAGATGTATCCTTGTGCCACCTAATACTTCTATACTGAGCAATAAATAGCTGCTACTAAGAACTCCTAGTGCTTCCTTACCGCTTACTTCCTTGGGTCCTCCATTGGGACCCCAGACCTCCTCCCCGCAAGCCAGCAACTTAACAGATAACATGCAGCACAGCAGAGAACCTTGTTCCAGACTTATCAACATTTAAATATTACTTTTAAAATTGCCCTATTGACTGTGTGTGTAAAATGACAATGATATATATATATATATATATATATATATATATATATATATATATAAACATACGAGGTCACACAATTAAGTTCACGAACTCATCCTAGAAAAAAGTGCTACACACCTCACTGCTGAATATCACTACAGTCACCTTCAAAGTATTCCCCTTGGGAAGCTATGCACTGACACCAGTGCCTAGTCCACCCTTCAAAGCAATTTTGGAACTCTTTTTCTGGAATGGCCATCAGAGCCATCGTCATATTACTCTTGATGTTCTGAATGTCATCAAAATGTCTTCCTTTCAATATTTCCTTTATCTTCAGGTAAAGAAAGAAGTCATTGAGGGCCAGATCAGGTGAGTAGGGAGGGTGTTCCAATACAGTTATTTGTTTACTGGCTAAAACTCCCTCACAGACAGTGTCATGAGAGCTGGTGCATTGTCGTGATGCAAGAGCCATGAATTGTTGGCAAAAAGTTCAGGTCATTTAAGTTTTTCACGCAGCCTTTTCCAAATAGTCAACTTGATTAACTGTTTTTCTAGTTGGTACAAACTGATAATGAAGAATCCCTCTGATATCAAAAAAGATTAGCAACAGTGTTGCAACAAGTTCGTGAACTTAATTGTCAGACCCTGTTTGTGTCTGTGTGTGTGTGTGCATGTGTGCGTGTGTGTGTGTGTTTGTATACACAAATATACAGAGGGTGACAAAAAATACACATTTTAAGATAAAATTGTAATGCTCAATAAATACCAATAACACAGGATGAACACAAGTCATGATTGACTTCTGCAATTACAAGAAGTGCTCTAAGTGGCTATCATCAGCGTAATTTTAATACAGATTTTTCCATTCTTAAAATGTGTATACATCTGGCACCCTCTGTATTATATAAGTTAGATAGGTAGATAGATAGATAGATAGATAGATAGATAGATAGATAGATAGATAGATAGATAGATAGATGATAGATAGATAGGAAGATAGATCCATTTTGACATCCTACCATTCCTTGCCCCTTCCTGTGGCTGAAAACCCTAATTTTCTTTTAAGAACCTGTCCTTCCTCCGTTACTTTGCAGCATTTCTAGATGGTTCACCCAGGAAACTAAGGATAGATGTGTGCACGTCAGACTCTGACCACCAGTTACAGGATTACTAAAATACAATGTTACACGGGACATACTTAAACTACAAATTATTGGTTATTTATCTGAATTTCAATTTTCACTGTGTCCCATATTTGCATTTGCTAAATCTGGCAACACTACCAGTAATTCAAGTCATAGCTGCTGGACACAGAAGCCCGCTGGAGTCCAGTTGCTCCTTTGTCCATTAGTTTTTGCCTCCAGACTCCCTAGCACGACCCAGGCTGTGTCCTGCCTCAAACCTGGTTATTTAGCTGTTCTTCTAATTCTCTGACTACTGCTCCTATATTCTTCCAATACATTTCTTTTGTTTCTTTTTGTCTCAGATATCTAGTTGTATTATATATATATATATATATGTTATATATATATATATATATATGTTATACACACACACACACACACACATATATATATATATATATATATATGTATGTATATATATAGCTTGTAGCACAAATCCCTACTTGAAATATCACAGCAGAGACACAACTGGGGGTCCCACAATGGAAACATTGGCTCAAAGAGCATCTTTAGAAATGAATTTATTGCCACTGAGATCTAAGATAGGAATATTTACATAAAAAAATGGAGCCTTCTGGCTTCTCCAAAACCTCAAATCTGGCAATATGTGGCTGCAATCCCACAAGCCAACACATGTCTGGTTTGGAGCAGTTGTTCCCCCGAGACAGAATACGTGCTTATTTCTTTACATCATCTGTCAGGCCTTATGGGTATTTGAGTATGTGATTCATGGTACATATGGTGCCCTCACACTCTCTGGGTTTTTTTTATTTTTTATTTTGATTGCTTGCCTGATTCAGTTCAGTTTAACTCAATAAATCTTTTCTTAGCACCTAAAGCAATTGGCACCGAGGAGGATGGAATAGGGTTTGGTCCACACCATTAGAGAACCTCTCAGTCTAAGGGGTGCGACATGCATTTCGAAGGGAAATTTGTATGTAATACAGTGAAAGGAATAATGGCGGTCAGGTAACAACAGAGTAGTATGAGAATTAACAAAAGGCATTTCATTCAACCTGGGTTACCAGGGAAGAGCCTGGATAAAATGATGCCTCACTGAGTTTAGAAGAATAGGGGGGAAACAGAATTTCTGACAGGAAAGCAGGTTGAATAACAGGGAGAAGGCACCATATTGCAGAAGAATTGTGAATAAGTACAAGGGTATTTTTTGTTTTTTTGTTTTTTGTTTTTGTTTTTTTAACAAACAGGCAATTTCTGATGCTACAGCTCTATTTTAACCTCTGACAATCTCCAAGTCCTGCTGACTAGACTCTAGCTCAAAGTTCTGGCTTTATTCCTTATATAATAGCTATTTACTTCAGTTAATGATATAAGGTTTGTCATGTATTAAATATATATTTTTATAGGTCTACTTGCATAGCATTTTAAAATGCAATTAATTCTAATAATTTTTATCAAACAAATAGAATTAGTGTCACTGATTGGTTTAAATAGAGACCATAAGTGTGCCTTCTTTTTGATATTTAAAAGAAAACTTGATATTTAAATCACAGGCTTACTTTAGACGAGTGTAGCAGCCAAACTTATTTCAATATTTTTTTGTATGGGATCCAAGCAACTAATATAACTAAGTCTTTCTCTTTAAATGGTAAGATTTATCAAGTGGTAAGCTACACGGTTTTTTTGTTGTGTTATTTATAAGGTATTTCAAGGCGAGAACCAAATAGACATATTAGCACTTCACTGGAAATTACCTACCCACTTATTTCCATGTTACCCATCTATTTATACCCAATCTCCTTCTAGAACAGATTGAGTGTGGCTCGCAAAGTTACAAAAAAATACTTAGGTAACATAAATAAAATTAGAGCAAAAGAAAGGACATAAAATTCAACTAGGAATGATGCTAAAATGTAAAATGTACAGCATAGCAATCTATAGCAATATAGATTGCTATAACTGAGTCACAGATTAGCCTGGAGCATTCTATCAAGTTCACTGGCAAATGGAAGCCCAATCAATTCCTCAATGCACAGGGCTCATAACACAGAAACAGCATTTTATCAGGATGAGTACAATGACCATTGTCCTAAGATCACACAGGATGTGCTCAGTAATGTTCTCCTATTTTATCTCAGTATAAGCTGATGGCCACAGTAGAGAACAATTTAATGAAAGCAATTTTACAAGGAGGAAATACCTCATGGTGACTTGCCTCGCCTTATTTACCTACTTGCCATAATCATCGTGAGTAGCTAAGAATTACAGTACACACAGCATGCAGTACTGGAACAGTCCATTACATAGAACACGCTTTACTTTTTTGTTTTCTAACTATCATTTCGTTTTTCACACACTATATTTCTAAACACCAATCACAGAAATAAAAATAATCCTGTACCTTTTATAGTGTCATTCATGAAAGTACCACCAATAACTTTGACTTACATCACAGGCTTTATTGTTTGCTGCTGTATAAAGAAAATTATGACATTTGCCATTCAAAAACTTCAGAAATATTCTCCATCTCCTTTCCATTTAAACCTCCTATTGTTATTTTAATTATTTGTGACAAAGATGCAGAAAGCTTCTATTGTTTGACAAAGTCATGATAACTCATCAAATGCCAGTGTTTTTCAAAGGGGAAATGTGCAATTTTACTTTTTGACATGTAATTGCTTCACCTCATTTTAAAAAGGTTAAAAAGAAAATAGTTTAGTTTTAAATTAACCATTGGAGGTGGAATTTTAGATTCCAATTTGACAAGCATTTGTTGTACAATGGCTATATGCTGAGCACTGTATTGAAGATGTTCACACATATATACCATAGCAAGTGTCCTGGCAACAACCGTGTGCAGTGGGCATTACCATTCTTGTTTTACAGGTAAAGAAGCTGAGGCTCTAATGCTAAGGTCAGTAAACTCTATAAAGGGACAGAGAGTAATTGTTTTAGACATTGTTGACCATTAAGTCTTTGTCACAAATTCTCAGCTCTGCTGTTGAAATGTGACAATACTTAAACTGATGGGTGTGGACGTGTTCCAATAAAACTGTATCCACACAACAGATGGCAGGTCCTTGGGTCATTCTTTACACACCTCTGAAAATCAATAGTTAGTTGCTAAAGATCACTCATCTAATAAGTTAGGAAATTTGGATTAAAATTCAGATTTTTCTTCTTTGTAGCCCAATGTTCTTTCTACTCTCCCATAGCTTCTTCAGTACTTACACACCCATTTTAAAATAACTAATTACTTGTGGACAACTTTTAATTCATTGTTTTTAATCTAGCCAAAATAATAAGTCAGCAAACCTGTTAGAAAAATGTTTTAAAATAGTCAATCAATAACCTACTAGTAGTTTTATTTACCTGTTGACAAATAAACTCTAAAAATGGTTTTATTGAAGTCGAAGGTAGCCTCTTTTCCTTTAACCAAACAAATCATCAAATTTACTTATATGTCTACTCATCCAGCAGATATTTGTGGTGAAGCTTCCAAATGCTGGGCATTGCACTCAACTGTGGAGAAACCAAAATGAGAAAGGCACTGATTAATAAGGAATACTAACCAAGCTCTATGGTAGTGTATACATGTGCTCCCTAGGAGACCTGCTTTGAAATAAAGGCTGCTCTGGATCTTCCTTAACAACTCTTACAAGCAAGCCCTGAAGGTATAAAACTGAAACAGAGTAAATCTGTGATAAAACAAAGTCCAACACTATTTAAGTAATACAACAAACCCAGATTCTAAAATACAGTACTCAGAAATATCTGGTACGCAGTAAAAATTCCAAGCAGGGGGAAAGAAAAAAAGATAACCAGAAAATCAATCAATAGAAACAGATGCAGAAAAAAACAAGATTATAGATTTAGCAGGCAGATGCATTAAAAAGCTATTATAAATATGCTTCATATGTTTAAGCAGGTAGAGGAAAACAAATATAAGGAAAGAGAGGAAAGATATAAAACAGACCCAGAAGGTTATTTTAACCTAGAGTTAAAATAGACTTATTTGGTAGGATTAAGAGTAGATTAAACATAGATATGTATGATATTGGGGGAAATGGGGCAGCGGATTGGGGGAGAGGGGTTGTCACTTCAAAGGGTAAAAAGTATAACTATTGCACTGTGTTGAATGGCTTAAACTAATTCTAAAAAATGTGTATTTCCTAATAAAAAATAATTAAAAGAAAAAAAAAGAGTAGATTAAACAGTGCAGAAGAAAAGATCAGTGAGCTTGAAAATATAATAATACACACTATTCAAAATGAAACAGAGAGCTAAAGAAAAAGACAGAAAAAAAAGAGGCATGGTGACCTACAAGATGATATCTAGTTGTTTAAGATACTGTAATTGAAGTCCTAAAAACAAAAAAGAGACAAGGTGGGACAAAAAAAGTATTTTTAAGAAATAATAACCAAAAATTTTATAGACTTGATAAAAGATTTAAATCTACACTTCCAAGAAAGTCAACGAATCTCAAGGAGTGTATGCATAAAGAAAACACCCCATGGTATTAAATAGAAAACTTAAAAAACAACCAGAGGAAAAAAAATCATTACATACAGAGAAATAAAGATAGGAATTACAACAGTAGATGAAGGTAAAACAGATCAAATATATGGTGATGGAAGGAGAACTGACTCTGGGTGGTGAACACACAATGTGATATATAGATGATGTATTACATAACTGTACACCTGAAACCTATGTAACTTTACTAACAATTGTCACCCCAATAAACTTTAATTTTTTAAGAAAGGAACAACCATAGCTTTTTTTTATCAGAAACTATTAAAGATAGAAGAAAATTTAGCACATCTTTTAAGCACTCAAAGAATAAACTTTCAATCCAGAATTCTTTACCCAGCAGAATTTATTTCAGAAATTAAGTGGAAATAAAGAGTTGTTTTTAACACAAGCAAAAATTCATTGCTAGCAGACCTGCAGTAAATGAAACTTTAAAGGAAGTCCTTCAGGTATTAAAATTAAAAAAAGATACCATTATCCTTAAAAATGAACACTAGAAATAACAAGTAGGCAGGTAAATATGAAACAAACGGTTTCTACTTTATTTCCTTTAAAACATAATTAATGGTTTAAAGCAAAAAAAATAACAATGTATTGTAAAGTTTATAGTATATGAAGAAGTAAAATGAATAACAATAGCATAAAAAACAAGAAAGGAGACAAGTATAACATTTAAAATTCTTACACTATACATAAAGTGGTGTAATATTATTTAATGTTGAAGTATGACAATGAAAGAAGTATATTATAAACTCTGGAGAAACCAGTTAAAATTTTTAAATATATGTAGTTAATAAGTCAATATTGAAGATAAAATCAAAGTAAAACAACAACTTTAATTAATCCAAGAAAGGATTAATTGAAGGAACAAATAGAAAATTGTAGAAGATCGGACAAATTGAAAATAAATAGCAAGTTTGTAGTTTAAAACACAAACATATAACTAATTACACTAATGTAAATGGTCTATACATCTGAAATAAAACGCATAGACTGTCAGACTGGATTTAAAAAGCAAGAACGAACTGCATGCTACCTACAGAAACCTGACTTTAGAGATACACATGTATTAAAAGTAAAATGATGGACGAAATCATACCATGCAAACACTACAAACAAATAAAGGCTGGAATGGATACATTATTTTTAGACAAAGTAGATTTGAAAATAAGGAATATTACCAGATATACTGAGGCATATTTCATAATGACAAACTCACTTATAAATAAATGATAACATTAATTCAGCTTCAGAACAGATAGTGCAAAACACTGAAAAAAACTGAAAAAAGAAATAGATACATCTACCCATTATAGATGGAGATTTCAACAGCCTTTTCTCAGTAATTGATAGATCAAGAAGAAAAAAACATCAATACAGTCACAGAAGAATTAACAACACTATCAACCAAATTGACCTACTTGACATTTATTCATTCGACCAAACATCTTCAGATTACATACTGTTTTCAAGTTTACAGAAAACATTCACCCAAACAGAAAATAGTGTGGGTTACAAACAAATCTTAATAATTGTTAAAATAAAATTGAATTATTACAAAGTATATTCTCTGAACACAACAGAATTTAAATCAATTATAGAAAGATATTTGGAAAATTCTTAACTATTTCAAAATTAAGCAACACACCTCCAAATAGCAAACAGGTGAAAGAAGAAACCACAAGTGAAAATAGAATATATTTTGAATTGAGTGGAAATGAAAACACAACATAAAATTTGTGGGGTGCTGTGAAAGCTATGCTTAGTGGGAAATTTAGAGCATTGAATGTTTGTTTTCATCGAATAAGAATGGTCTAAAGTCAATGATCTAAGACCTATTTCCACATTAAGAAATAGAAAAAAAGAAGAGCAAATTAAACCCAAATCAAGTACATGGAGGAAAATTACGAAGATAAGAGTAGAAATCAGTGCACTAGAAAATAAGTACAAAATATCAATATAACCAAAAAGCTGATTGCAGAGAACAATAAAGCGGACAGCTCTCTAGACCACAAATATGAGAACAGATATTTTTCTCCTGATATCACAGATGAAGAAACTGAGAGTTAGAGTGGAGAATTAATGGTTTTTTTTGGCCATCCACCCATTGATGACAGGATCTTAATTCAAACCCAAGTCTGCCTGAGTCTAAATTCCATTTTATTTTCAATGTGCCGACAATAAGAAAGTAGATTGTGTACTTTGGAGTGATACATACAGACAGGTGTTTCCTTTTATTTGCCCTCACTCTTAAAGTGGAATACTTTCAGTGTTTGAAGTTAGACACTCTACCAAAGATTACCCTTTATCAGACCACACCATTTTTCATTCATTTCTGGAGTCATAGAATATGGTTGTACAATGGAGAACTTTTGTCAGCACTATTCACACTATAGGCTGTGCAGGAGGTCACATTCACGGCCATACCTGGTGGCTGCTGTGGTTCATTAACTAGTTAAGCAAATATTTACTGAGCATCTGCTGTGTGCTAAACTCTGAGCTAGACTCTGTGGACACAAAGATTGATGGGGATCTTAGAGGTTAGTGAGGAAAATAGGCAAAGGGACAGGTAATGACAATTCATGATAGTGAGAGCAGAATGATGTGGTAACTCTTAGGAGACACTTCTCGTTCATAAACCAGATGAGTTATCTGGAATTTGCCTCTATCCTCTCTCTCTCTCCCACTTTGGGTTTTTACTCCTCTACCACCAACTCAGGGTTCCTGCCCCACCAAGGTGGTGCGACGCCAAATGTGAAGGCAAGAATGGCCTTGTTTTTAGTCCTTTTGGAAGATGATGGTGGACTCCTAGAGTTGTTGCCTCATTATAAATCTTGTAGGTAAATGAATCTATAAGACTAACAAACCTGGGTCTGTGACTATTGATTGCTTTCGTTAGGCTAAAAGACTCTGTCCGTCAAAGGCAAACCTGAGAAGAAACACAGGAAGTGAAGGGCATGGGGCAAGTGCCTTCTGTGATAGCTGTAAATCCTTCAGTGGAGGAGCCATGAATGTCTTGCTCATGACTATACCCCTCCCCAACCCGCACCCTGCACATGTACTAACGCTGGATTGTATCAAGTGAATGAGTGGATGATTGAATGATAGGTGCATGATAGCATTAGCCAGGGGATGTGAATGTTTCAGTGGATGGGAAAGACTGTTGCAAGCAGAGAGAAGAGAATATGCAAAAAAAAAAAAAAAAGAAAAGAAAAAAAGAGTGAGGGTAAGTATGAGAAGTTTCAGAAGCTGAAAATAGAGCAGTCAACCAATAATCAAGAATAGGGGGATTAATAAGGCATGAAAGCTAGAGATGTCATTCTGAGTCCGGCCACTGGTCAGCTCAACCATTCGGCATTGCGAACTTGTTGAATCAACTGTTTCCCTTTCCATGGACTGGCTTAGACTTCTCTAGCAGATCGTAATATCTAGTTAATAAAACATTAAACCACCTTTTATATGTCATTCTGGATTTATGGGGCTATCACAATAAGTAGATCTATCATTTTGAATATAAGCAAACATAGTGATTTAAAACACATAACATATTTTAAGTTTTCCCTGATCTCAGTAACTTTATCTAAGTTGTCATGGTTGGGAAGCTCATAAAATCATGCTATAATTTAAAAGTACTATTAATCACTCTGAAAATTTACATTTCCTTATTTATGCTTGCAGCAATCGCTCCTGAGAGCTTCATTTCAATTAGAAATGTCCAATTACAATAAATGCCTCAAACGAAGATGTACAAGGACAAGAATAAAAGCAAAGGAATGGGAACACGGAGCAGATAGGTTCTAAAGGGCAGCCATAATTCAGTTTCATGTAATTGCCCTCAAAAATTGACCATCTCCCTTAAAAGAAGGAAATCTGAATTACATAGAATGTATTAGTAATGTATGCACTTTGGGAGTTGTTCCAGGTGGCTCACATAAACGGGAAAGCAAGTGCACATGAGGTCATGTGTAGCCACCTGAGTACTTGAAGTTATTAATTTTAAAGTACACGAGGGAAAAAAAGGGTTAATCCTCCCCTAATGCTCTTAGGTCTCTATTGCCTTCTTCAGGTATACTTTTGAAAAAGCTGCAAGAAATAAATTGTCAAATGCCAACATTTATTCATTTAAACCTATCAGCTTGTATTTTAACTGTAAAAAAAATTTTAAATGTCTCAGCTTTTCTTAATTACCAGGAAATTAACTCTGCCGTCTCTGAGTTAATGTGGCACACATGAGGGGATATTCCTTTTCCAGCTCTTAACAAGCAATTGAAATTCAAGGGCTCTGGCTAGACTTGCAACCACAAAAGTAGCATTAGAATCAAAACCTATTTGAATGAAACCTGTAAGCACAACATTTTCTTTCAACAAATTAGCATGTGTCCAAGGACAGAACAGCAGGTTCAAATTGATGGTCTGTGTAAGCAGTCAGGTTTAAGTCCAGAGGCAATGGAATCTTTGGCCAACATCCCTACTAATAACAATTGGGTTTTGCTTTATTTTTGCCCATAAGGAAGTCTAAGACTTTTAGGAAACTCTGTAGAAGATCTATGAAATAGTGTATGCCTACTATTTGTCTACTATTAGGTGTTGTAGTTCTATGATTTAGTTTAATTTTCATATTTCTATGAGTTAGATAGGTTGGCTTTATTATCTCCATGTTACTGATAAGGAAAATGAGGACAATAAACTTGACCAGTGACACAGCTAAGAAGAGGAGCAACCAGGATTGGAATCCAAGTCTATATAGCTCCAAAGATTTCCATACTCACAAATTATCAATCCTACGTAAGCTTTTTATTTTTAAATCTTTATATTTTTTATGTTGCTGAGAAATTCGATCCTTTGATACCCAGTTGATTTTAGCAATGTGATTAAATACAGATTACTCTTAACAAAGTAACTAAGAGAATAGTTTTTGAGAAACTGTACTATCCTGGAAGCCAAATACATCTCTGTATTCTGGTAGCTTGATTTGAGATAAAACTGTGAAACAATGGCTCATAGTCACCTTCTAATTATTAACATCACATATTTTTCTACCAGCCAGATATATGTTCTGGTCATTTTCATATCTTTATAATAACTGATGAAATGTACCACCTATTTTCTTTTTTTAAATTGTTTTTAATTTTCAATTACAGTTGTTTATAAAACAGGAAATTAGTAGCTTGGAACATGTAACAACGTTACTCCTAGTATTCATACATTAGTATTTTTCTTTCCTTCATTGTCATGGGAAAATGTCTGAAATAACCCATTCCTGAGGAAAAGCCCATATAAAGTATTCTGCATAGAAGAGACCAGAATTAATATATTTGTTTGGTTTACCTTGACTCACATTTAAATATCATTCTATAGGAATAAATTGACAGCTGTGGTTTATAATATAATCACAAAGGCAGAGAACATTCTCTGACCTCCATCTTGAATATCAAAAATTGCAAAGAATCGTTCTACAGGTATATTGCTATTGCTGTAATAAGTGAACCATTCATCCCCTCCCATATTCTACTTATGGAAAATCTACCTCAACAAAATTTCATTTAAAAAAATAAAATAAGATACGCTACAGAATGAACCACAGGTTTCCTCAGGAAAACTAGGGCAATTGTGAGAGACAACGCAATTGCTACATGGAGTGGACATTTCTTTTTCTTCTAATCTCATTTAGGTATGCTAAAACCACAGGAACTAAGCAAGCTAAGAGGCTGTCACTTAAGGGAAGACTCTGCTTGACGAGAACACAAGGAGAAAGGGAGAATAATGCCTCTACGATTTTCATTAATAATGCATTAGTCAGTATTTCTTCCCAAACGCCACCTCTAATCCTCCAATAGCTCTTCTTCCTTATAACCTTTCTTGGCTACTTTTCTTTTCACACGCTTGGAAATGATTTCAAAGTGAGAGCTATAAATAAATCTAAGTACCTCCACTTCCTGCCATGCCCTTAACTATTCAATTGGTGCAACATAGAGAGTAAGTAAGCACATGGGCTCTGGAACCATTTGACTTGGGTTTGTATTCCAGCTTTGCCATGGGTGTGGGCTTGTTACATAATGCCTCAGTTCCCCGTATATAAAATCGAGATAATAACAGTATCTCTTTCACAGAATTGTGATGAGGAATAAATGTAAAACATTTACAAGAGTGTCTGGATTAGTGTCGGTTTTCTGTTAATGTTAGCTATTGCTAATATATTTTGAAGAAGTCGTAAGTTTAATGCTCCAACTCCATACTGATATAATTGTAAAAATTCCATTTATATTTTCAATTTATTTGTGAAAAACAGTGTTTTCATTCCAAGCTTCATCAGACTGTCATTAAGCACTCAGGGGAAAATATCCCATCTGTCTGTGAATAATGTTTCAGACCTCACTGGTCACCAATTTCCCTCCACTCAAAGCTTTCGGTGCTCCTATACTTTGTGATTATGTGTTTTTAATGAGTTCAAAGAGGAGCATTCACATTTTGCCGTGTTTATTTCCTCCAGCTTTTAATGTGAATAATAAATATTCTTTTATTTTTTTAATTTACTCTCAGTCACAATCCACCTAACAGCATACTAATCTTTTAGTGTTTTTTTTTCCCTATATCTACGCATGGCCATTGACACAAACAACTGTTGTTTTGGTTTCTTTTAAATAATATAAACAATTAGATTTATAAAAGATGAGCCACTGCTCTCAGTTTCCCGGGGACTTTCTCGATTGCAGCACTGAAAATTTCATGTCCAGAGAACTCCTTTAATCCCAGACAAACTGGGACAGTCTTTCTACATCCTTCATATTGGATGAATGCATTGCAATGGTCTTTAAAATATTCCAAACCACTCCAAATAAAGCATAGTGAAAATGGCATTGGACTTTGGACTCAGAATTGCTGGTTTCAAACAATGCCCTGGTTTTGCCTTTTTCAGCAAGTCCTTAAAACATTCAAGGTTCTCATTTATAAAATGAAATTGGAATACTGGTCTTCATTACACTAGGGTTGTTGTGAAGGTCAGCTGTAATAATGTTCATGCATACAGAATCTTGACAAAGAAAAAGTTTTACAAATTATCTCATCTTAAAATTTAGTACAAAAGTTGCTAAATGCTGCTCTTATTAATTTATGACAATCACTAAAATTTGGAAGTTAAAGTGAAGTATTACACATGAAGATTTTGTTCTTTTGCACGGATATTTCATGTCCAAACATATTTGTAAGCAACTTTATTTATGCTTAATCAGTAATAAAAATCCACATGTCTTCTGGTATCCCAGTATTCTCTGTCATAGGGAGTCCCAAAACACTCCCTTTAGCATTTGTAGTACAAATATCTTCTCAGCTCCAAAAGGATTAGTAAGAAGAGATGATTTTAAGTACTGCTCTCATCAGTGAGTATTTCTCCATGTAGTTATATAGATATTGTTTTTTGTAGGGTAACCATTTCTTCATAACTGAACAATACGCTTGTATGCATCCAGCTTCTGAAAACACACTTCTGCTCATCCCTTTATGAGCTGTGTGACCTTGGGGGCAGTTGTATAGTCCCTCTGTGCCTACATCTGTGCATCTGTGAATGGAAATAATAATAGCATTTACCATATAGGATTGTTATAAGGACTAAATGAATAAATACAGGAGAAGAGTCCAATGCAATACCTGGCACAATCCAAGTATTCTGGAAAGTATTGTATCATTCTTATTAGTTTGAGCCAATAATTGCCCTAAAACAAGACATTGAATAAGGTTGGTTACTGCCTTCAAGGAGCAGTATATGAGTACTATGTAGAAGTGTTTTGGAGGAGATGATCCTGGGTCATGGTGTCAAGCAAGGCTAACCTAAAGAAACTGTGCTTAGTCTCTCAGGAACTCAGGAAAAGGGCCTAACCTTCCTTTGCATCCATTTCCTTATAAGTTTCATAGAGTGTCCTGCTGGAAACAATACCAAATTACTTCTGGGTTTCAGATGTGTTTAGCCTTTTACAAATTCTCTTCCCAAATAGGGTGTCAGGACTTTTGATATTCTAACACATACCAGTGTCAACAAAAATAGGCTCTGTCTATATCTCAGTGCCTTCTGTTCTGAGTATCTCTGTTAATAATTTGCTCCCTCAGTGCCCCAAACCAAGTGATTTTGTTGTTTCCACCCTAAACTTTTCATAGGTTGTCTTCTCCAAGGAAATGTTGCCAGAACATCAATATTTTCTCCATTAGGAAGCTGGAAAATACTTTTTCCCAAAATGCAGTAAAAAATGTGGGTATAATTGAGGACGTCTCACTTAGTCAGCTAAACTGACAACATTCTCTGTTGTCACCTGCAGTCATGGTGACCATTTGGCCCTGTACCCACCTCCTCGCGGTCTCTGCTGTCACTGCTTCCCCACGCTCTCTTCAGGGCTTCCCTAATTCTGCAGTGTGACTCACCTTTCATCACACAAGGGAAAATGATCAGCTACTTGCTGCTCTGCACAATTATTGAAAGTGCAGTTATTATTTACATTATCTCCTGCTGAAATGAAGCCCATCATATCTGATTTGGTTTCATTATTTGCCAAACGTTTTCTTTAGCTCTCTTAACACCATGGTACCTTCTACTCAGTTTTCTTCATTGAAAAAAATAAATGTGTCTTTAAGATGGTAATTATTAATAGATCTTTTCAGCTTTTCTGTCTTGCGCATTTATTCATTAAGGGCACATGGGGATGGCATCTAAAGAGTGTGCAGTGGCTGCAGGAAAGCTCGCACAAAAGATGCAAAGCTTCGTGCCCAGCCCCACACAGAGGTACCATGAGCCACAATGGCCCATGACTCAGATGAACCCCACCCAGGCTGCTTTCCAGCTTCCCTTCATGGTCCAGTCCTGGTGTCAGCAGAAGCATCGCCCAGGATCAGGAGACCATGGAGTTCCACAGGCTTAGAGTTGGGTCCCTCCAAATAAAAGTGATTCAGTCAATTTGCATCTTGTTAAAATTTCTCATTAGGGCTCTTCCGACATTCGGGTTTAGCATTGTACCCAGGATTTTATCTTGCGGAGGGTCTCACGTCCCTCCTTTTAGACTTTTCCCTACCACATTCCAGACTGTGTTATAGTCTTTGGTTCTCCTAATTCATGAAGTTTTTCTTCTACTCTCTTACCAATATGGAGAGTCTTTTCTTTAAGTTTCTCATATTCTGGAAGCCAGAATTCAAATCCCATTACTCCATCCTCATTTAAATAACAAGAGTAACCAGTTACTGACGTCTAATGATTTATCTTCCATGGATTTTTATCATATCTCCCTCTTTATTTTTATCCCCATGACACAACCCTAATAAAAATGACAATAACTACAGTTTATGGGAGGTCTACTGAGGGTCAGGCACTTTGCACACACGGTCTCTAAATTCTTGCCACTACCATGTAATGAAGGAGTTATGACCTCTGCTTGGTTTTTCTCTATTTTACTTACTGTGATCTGATATATACATATTTAATTAATTTATTCATATATTCATTCATTGCCTCAACTGTCTAGAATGTAAAGTTCCATGAGGATAGGGATATGTGTTTTCTCATTGCTGTATCACCAGTACCTAGAACTGGTACCAGGTTGGCAAGGACCAAATCTGTTGCCCATAATTTTTGTTTAGAACATAGGACAGTACCTTGCATTTACGTATGACCCAATAAATATTTGTTGACTTAATTAATGAGATCAAGAATGAGACACAAAACTCCTCTTTTATACTTCTGTCTAGTTATATTCTATTTTTGGCATTTTATCCCTAATTGGTATAACTTGCATTTATTTATTCCTCTTAAATATAAAACTATTTTTCAAAGGGTACATTGTATCAGCCGGTATTCAATCAGAAAAGCAGAACCACTACAGGAAACCCATAATATGAAGGGATTTGTCACAGGGATTTGACCTTCTGCAACTGTGGGAGCTGGTTAAGTGGTCTCTGCAAGGTTCTTATCTTGGCATCTGATGTTAGAACTTAAAGTCCACTCAGTAGCCAGTCAGGAAAGGAAGATGGAGATAAAGTGGGGACAGCAAAAAAAAAATCTGGAATTCATAAACGTGATCTGAAGTCCATGAAAGACTGAAACTTGTATCATTTCCTGTTACCTCTGACCTTGATGGTATGGGTGCCTAAAGAAATCTGGGTGTTTTATCATAGCATTAAACACAAACGCCTAGCCCAGGATTCAGGGAAGCTGAGGAGGTTCCAGGGGAAGAAGGTAGAGTAGTTGCAGGTCTGGCTGCTGCCTCACACTCATGAGATGAACCAGCAGGTATGCAGCACATTGTATAAGTTACAAAATGGCTGCAGCTTCACTTCCATCACCCGCATATCCCTCAAGGAACTCTCTTATTGCCCATCCTATCTGGAAACATACAGGAAAGGGAGTTCTGAGAAATGCAGTACAGCCTAGCCACGTTGACACATTACAAAACTTCCTTTCATATCTTCCAATTAATTATTCATGACAATT
Source organism: Hipposideros armiger (assembly GCF_001890085.2). Classification (NCBI taxonomy): domain Eukaryota; kingdom Metazoa; phylum Chordata; class Mammalia; order Chiroptera; family Hipposideridae; genus Hipposideros; species Hipposideros armiger. The sequence continues at coordinate 577,960 of NW_017732142.1, read as the reverse complement.
CTGAGTTGCATTCCTATTTTGTCAATTATTAACAATCTGCAGTAATTAAGACTGGAAGCTCGAAGAGCAGTCTTTCATTCTTTTATCAAGGTGTTGATAGTATTACTGAATTCCTAATAACACCTTACCTGTACCATGCCACTTAATATTTGATTGGACATACACTTAAATTGATTGGTTAGAATTGGGTTTTTCTGCAAATAGCATTAAACCAAACAAACACAAATAATTTCTTTAAAAAAATAGAAATTTTTTTCTTTCTCTCATAAAAGAAATATACAAGTAGGAAGTCTAGAGCTGGTCCAGGAACATCAGAAATCTAGGTTTTTTCCTATCAATAAGAAAATTCTTACCTGCAACTAATGTAAAAAAAAAATTTAAAAATAAGAAAGGCCTTAGCATCTTCAAAGTTACTTCATGGTCCATTATGGCTGCTAGATCTCCAACTACTACACTTGGTAAAGGACCTTTACCTCTCAGCTTACTTACAGCTTCCCTGAAGCCCTCCTGGCAATCCTGAAGAGCAACTTCCGCTTGTATCTCTGGACTTCAAGAAGCTCAGGATTGTAGCCCAGAGCTGTGTACATGGCTCAGGGGAAAGTGAATATTGGGAAGCAAATAACAATGCCTGCCACAATTTCTAAGAAAAACTTTCTACTCAAGTCACACTTACCAAGAGGAGATAAATCACTTTCTTTATTAGGGATGCAAACATTATCTAATATAAGAGTGGGTTTTAAAACAGTTAATTTTGTGCTAGATGACTTCATTCAACTTTATAAACAAGTACTTTTGAAACTGCAGTTACTATGTGGACGAACAAAAACTATCCTCAAACACTTCAGCTGAAGCATTGCAGATAATACAGAAAGACAAATTTTGCAGACAAAATATGTTGATGACTGTAAAAGTTGTGCGGAGTGATAAGAGCTCAGTGGGACTGTGGGTGCCATCAGTGGTAACCATAGGAACTGGAGGCTGGTATTAACAGGGCTGTGGATGGAGCACAGGCTGGCACATTAAGAGCCATAGGAAACAATCATGATTTGAACCAGGTTGTGGAGAGTGCAGGGGTCAATCCAACAAGGAGGAGTTCAGTAGTTTACCAGAGGGAGAGAAGGAAAAGGCCCTAAAAAAAAAAAGGAAAGAAAAGAAAACTTGATAAGAATTCTAAGGACCTGTAGAAGTGGAGGGAGCAATGCAGAATTTACTTTGGCCACAGAATTAGGGTCTATTTAACATCACCCCGTGTGAATGTGAACAACCCACTATTCCCATGCAGCTCTTATTCATCCACCTGATTGACCATATTACCATCAAAACACTTTTCCACCTTCATTGTTAAGAATGTTATGCCAGACAAAACATCACCTTAATGAAACCACGATAGCGTTTTATCTTTGCTTTTGTTGCCTTGCCTATCTAAGAGTAAAAAAGGAAGTTGGCTTGTTCAAATTTGCTTGTCCCTTAGCCATGTTGATTGCTAAAAGGAAGTGTGACAACAGTGTAATAAGATTAATGTCTTAAAGATGCAGTAGCATTTATGCATCCTGGGAATGCCACCTCCTTCAAAGTGTCATAAGGAAAGAAGACAGTTACGGTGGCTGCTATAGTTCCAAACACATTCAGAGCTCGTGTTTTAGAATTCAACAGAGACTGTGGCATTTTCTTTTAGGCAATCGTGCGCTTTTCTTTTCCATTCTGCTTGGGTAAAAGGGGCCCAAAGAATGGGTCTCTTCTACACGGTAGGCTCTGGGAAGGCCCAGAGCATATGGTGAGGAGTGCAAGTTCCGAGGACAGAGCTTCCATGTTCAAATCCCAGCTCTGCGCCACACAAGCTGGGCAACCCTGGGAGAGCGTTGTATCACCTCCTTGCACTGGTTTTCCCACCTGCAAAGTGGGGATGCTGAAAATAGTTGTACATCACAGAGTCTGGGGCAGGGCTGAGGCTTTAGGTAGAGTTTAAGTTATTTTAGCTGTGAGGAAAAGGTCCCTGGGAGCAAACAGAAAAAACATATATGGTATTGGTGAACACATAAGCATGAACATTACATTGTTTTCTCCTCACAGAATATCCTTAAGCAATTAAGTTAAATCTAAACAACCAAGTACCTTCTGCCATATATATATATATATATATATATATATATATGGCACCTTTATAATTAATGTTTTAAGTCTTTTAAAATAGCAGGTTCTCAATAATGTGAAGAAAAGGCAGAACAAGGTGCTTTTATATTAGCACTCCTGTTTTGAAGACAAATCAAATGTACTGAGAAATTAAAGGGCAATCTCTAGTTCTGCATTTTAGCTTGCCTTCAAGGCTATGCAGTCTATATAAGCTCTATGTTCTAGAATAATTTTACTGCCTCCTTTCAATAATTCAGGGTATGTGGAGTTGTGTCAGCCTGACAGGTCAAATTTAGTTTGAGGGGACAAATTGGAAAAGTAGAATCAGTTATTAGACAGTTTTACAGGTCCTCAAATTGTTTCAGCCTTTACTGCATTTACTAAATCAATTTTTGTTCCTCATTAAGAACTGAGTGGTTATCCCCAAGCCACCATGTAAAAACGGGACTGCCATTTGCCAGAGCTACAAAGTCCTACTGCAGATGGGTCCCTGACTCCATGGCTCACTCACAGCCCAGGACCACATGCCTGCCAGCCTTGAGTAGGTCTTGCCATGAAACTGTGCCTGTGCTCTAGAAACATTAATTTGTACTTGGGGTTTTGCGTGAGCATGTAAATTCAGACCTTTGAATGGCTATAGAAACGATAGTTGACCCAAAGTGGGTTCCTTTATTCCCAGTTAGACCCGGATTTGAAGAATTTGTGTGGGTCCTTAATTGTCTGTTTAGGTACTTTGCTACCCATGGCAATGGGTAGACTGTTCTGGTGGCTGGACTTGGCCATGGCTGTTTCCTTGATTGGTCTTCAAATGGATACATTTGCTATCAGGCAACATATCCCTGCCTATGCAACACGTATAGCCCCCCTTTCTGGTTGTAAGAATTGTACAAGCAGTACCTGAACGTAATTTATACCATAAGTGTGAATCAGACAGAAGCAAAACTATTTTTTTTAATTTTTATTAAATGTATTGGGAGTGATATCAGTTAGAAAAATTATATAGGTTTCAAGTGTACAATTCTATAATGCATCATCTATATATTGCTTTGTGTGTTTACTACCCAAAGTCAGTTCTCCTTCCATCACCATATATTTGACCCCCTTTAACCTCTTCTATCACCCCACTCCCTCCTTACCCTCTAGTAACCACTAAACTGTTCTCTGTGCCTATAAGTTTTTGTTTCTTTGTCTTGTTCATTTGTTGCTTTCAGTTTTATATCCCACACATGAGGGGAAACCCTTTACTAATGTACAAAACAGAATTTTTCAAATCCGAGATAAGACTGTTTTCGGAGTACCCATTTGCAGTGGAATTCAGCTATTGCTTTTACTCTTTTCTTATTATTTGCTTTTTTTCTACCTGTTTCAAAATGTTAATCTGATGTTTTGAGAGTTTCCTTTAAAAAAACATTTTAAGGAGCTCATTATGAACTCACTGTAGGCAGTTCAAAGGAAAACCTCTAGGACTCCTGTAAGTTCCAGGAGGCGAGAAGAACACTTTTGTGTCTGGCATGATATTATATTTTGATCTTCAGAACACCAGCAGGAATGGCAGTAACAGGCAATACAGCAGACATATATGAGTGTTATATGGGCTTATGGAAAAATAACGCATTGTTTTCCAAAATAAATCCTTCTGGACTAGGGCATGAAATACACACACACACACACACACACACACACACACACACACACACATGGTGGGAGAGGAAAAGAGAGAATTCCATGGCCAAATACATTGGGGGAAATGCTACACATTCAACCTCTTCATAGAGATACCCAATGCACTTTATTATCTTAAAAGGTATGAAGTGTTCTACAGGTAAGACATCCATTTAGCCTGGGATTCCTCCAAGTGTTTGAACCACAGACTATCTTATCACTTGGGATTAGTAGGATTTGCTTTTCCGTAAAAGGCATCGGGAAACATTTTCTCAACAATCACCAATAAGGCCTGTATCAAGGAAGAGCTAATGCATTATTTTTTTAAAAAAGAATAATGATCCTGTCAGTTTTAATCGTATTTTTCCTGTGAGCTAAATTATTTTATCTCTAGAGTAGACATTTGTGTTGTTTGAACCTCTGTAAGTTTAGAACGCTAGAATGTTGAAGTTTTGTCCATAGGAGCCAGGAAGTAAGGCCTTATTAAAATTAATAAATACTGATTTTTCTAACCTGGTGACTAATTGGGCAGTGGCCTTTGCTTCTTCCATGCCTAGCTAATAATCACGGTAATCTCTACATGTCTCCCATGTGCCAGGTAAGCAGTGAATATTATTTTCCAACAATCACACTTAGGTAAGATTAGCCCCATTTTAATAAGAAGAAAATGGAGCTTCTAAGATTCTAAGAAACTTAACTATTAATATCAGGGCGAGAGGCAGAACCCAAGTCTTTTTGACTCCTTCTGTTCTCTGAGCTTACCTACCTTCTGATTTTAGGCAGAATATTATGTGCCTTCCTCCAAAATAAAAGCACACTGTTCCTACTAGTTTTAAAGGATGAGAATTGACTGTAGGCTCTTACCTTAAACTAAGCGCTATCTTTACACACCACTGTCATCACCATTGTCAACTCTCTGTTACAATTGTTGCCTGACTCATGGTCTCCTTTACCAGTTAGTGAATGGTTGTGTCTTTTGTCTCAAAATTTCCAGAACTTACCATAAATCCTTGACAAATTACAAGTATAATAATAACACTTATTAGACAGTTATTTTGTGTCAGGCCTTTATTTAGATGCTTTCCATGCTTTTAATTCATTTTGTCCTCCCACCAATATCATGAGGTAAGTACTATTATTATATTTCTGTCACAGGTGAGAAGCCTGAGATTCAGAGAGGTTCAGCAATTTTCCCAAGGTCACATAGCTGGTAAATAAAAGATGCCAAGGTCTGAGCATAGTAGGGACAGATGAACTCCCTGCTGAATAATTAATGAATGAAAAGAGCTAACATTTATTGAATTCTTACTGGTGCTAGGCACCATCTAAGAGCTTTACTTGAATTGTGACTTTTATTCTTTACAACAATTCTATGAGATGGCTGAGATTATATGCCTCTATTCTGTACAGAAAAGGTAACTGAGCAAAGAGAGCTTAAATAACTTATTGAAAGTCACAAAGCTAGTAAGTGATGAGGCTGGGATTAAAACTGACTCTATTTTTATGCTTTGAATGAATGAATAATTTAGTTAAGTTTCTAAAAACAACTAATTACAAGACAACTCAGTTGGGAATCGCACACCTAAAAAACGTCATAGGAATCACACACCTATGAAGTCATTAATCTCAGAAAATGTCTGACATCATTTTTAAGAAGCAATAAAAAGTGCTGTCAGTAGTCTCCATTAGGAAATTCTCCAAATTGACACCTGAAATTGGCTTTCCCTGAGGGAGAGAGAATATTTTGATACACCATTCCTTCTTGTGGCTTGTATCTTTTTTTAAAAATTAAAAGTTTGATATAGCCATTCTTGGGAAAACTGATTTGAAAGATTTTAAACCAATCATCAAGAAGAAAGCAAAAAAAAAGCAAATCATCAGAGGAGAGCCTTTAGATATTTTCAAAATCTCCCCATTTCCTATTCTATATGCTCTACACTTCCTATCGAAAACTAGATCCCTCAGCTCTAACCTCCCTCAAAGGGCCCGGAACCCCACAAATAAAGGGAGGCAGTGAAAGGAGAAGAGAAACCAGTAAGAGTCATAAAAAAAACTGTGTTTTAACAGACAACTCTGGAAGGGCAGTTCTCTCCTGCCCAACAGCTGCGTAATGTTCAGCAAATTTTGCCTCTCTGGATTTATGAGGTATAAAAAACGACCATCATAAGATCCGAAAATGATGAGACCCGTCCCGAAATCACCATGTCAACACTTAGAAAGTGCAGTGGAAGGCAAATAAAAATGATTAAATTTTCGTGACAGAAGGTGCCGGCACGCAGAGCACAAGCAGCGTTTCCACAGGGAAACATTCGTCATGAGTGGAACATAGATGGTGGCCAGGAGCCGGCAGCCAGGGGCAGGTGGGCGAAAGGCAGCTGCAGGGCTCTGGTGACGGCAGAAGGCACGGAGGGTGCTTATATACTCCATCTAAGTCGCTCTGGCTCTTTCTATGGATAGCACATCATGCTATTTCGGTGCTGTCCCAAGATGGCATAGCATCTCCCATTGTGCCCCGAGGTCCTCTGTGGAGGAGAACTCCTCCTATTAGTGAGTGCTTGCTATGTTAAAACCAGCTCTGACCACTGTGTATCTATCCGCTTATTTAAATCTGAAAAACTCCAGCAGTAGGTACTATTGCCAATTTTGCTGTGCATGTGAGGAAACCAAGACATGGGGAAATTAATTGCCCAGGGTAAAACAGGTCGAAAGGAAGAGCCCAGAATTCAGAGAGGGACAAGCTGACCCCAGATTTTGCCATCTTACCAACTTCTCTGCCCGAGGCCGGCAAACAGAAGCCTGCTGGCCACGTCGGCCCCACTGCCTGTTATTTTAGTGGCCCAGGAGCTAAGAATAGTTTTTACATGTTTAAACGGTTGGGGAGAAAAAAAAATCAAAAGAAGAAGAATATTTTGTGGCACATGAAAATCACATGAGACTCAAATTTAATTGTTCATAAACGGAGTCTGGCTGGAACAGAGCCACACTCATTCATCTCCACATTGTCTGTGACTGCATTTGTACTGCCATGAAAAAAGGGAGCACTGACAACAGAGGTGGCCTGCAAAGCCAAAACTACTTATTTTCTGGCCTGTTACAGAAAATATTATGGTGCCTGGCGTAGGCAATTCTGAGCAAGCGCTGAGGAAGTTTCTCCAAATGAGCCGAGCTCGACAGTCCATCCACTGCTGTCCAGGCAAACCTTTCCTCCCCCCATCCCCATCCCATCTACGCCACTCTCGTGTCCTTGCCCCTGTGGATGAGTGGGACGCAGTAGCACATTTCTGACCTATCACTAAGAGGTGAGCTAATTTTGCCCAGAAAGGTATGAATAGAAACATCAGCATGACACACCTGCAAAAAGGGATGACGGCCTTCTACAAAATGGAACTGGAAATGAAACGAAGTTTCCAAACTATAGTTATGGTGACTTTAAAAATATGGGGGCCAGTGTTTAAGGGGGAGGGGAATGGAGCATTTAAAATCTCTTTGTAATTCAACTGCTCCCACAGAAAGAACGGAAGGTCAAACTGTTGCCCAGGAGGTGATCCAGTGACTCAGCTGCCTTCACTGGTTTGGTGATTCTCACCTGAGAATAAGGAAATAAGCCAGTCACTGTTGCTGAAGACACCTGTGTGCATAAAACAGCAAAGAGGCAAAGGCAAAGGTAATTGGGAAAGTAGTGATTCAGCTTCCCTGACCACTGGATTTTGAATATTTTAATACATTAATTGAGATCCACGTTTAATTTAAGCATTAGTTGGATAAAAATTACACCTGAATACTTCATGCCTGGCTTTTATCGCTCTGGCATCGCTATAGCAACAGGACAGGAGCAGATATGACATTTCCCTAAACCGCAATTAAGGGGGGTCACCAATAAAAGAGGTGAACTTACAACAAAAGACCCAGAAAATATACATCATTAGCCAAACGGAGCTCCAGTTTTCTCCTGTGTGCATATGCCTTCCGTAAGAACAGAAAGCAAGACGGTAAATCTAATGATTATCTCCAAAGAGGAGCTCTTACCCTGTGCTCTCCAGGGGACTCATCTGCATATGTACACAGTGGGTTTCAAGGTCCCCAAGAGCTTGATTCTTTGCCATCATGTGGGTTTTTCTCCTCTGTTCCCTTATGCAGCTCTGAGTCTCCACAGGCTCTGCAAGCTAAGAGCAATATCTTTGTAATGCACAAGGGCTGCAGCCTTTTTCCACTCTGAAGGTAAACCGACACAGAAGAGCCAAATAGAACAGCCTGTAGGGCTGCCAGTAAATGCGGGCAGTGCAGTTTTACAGATATAGGGTCAAATCCCAAGGGCACAGCCAGAGGGCCCAGCTTGCCAGCCTAGGTTCATAGATAGAGTTATTCACCTTCAAAGAGGAAACTGATTCCTCACCTTTTCGTTCCCTTGAGATGATGGGGTAAGAGAGATGCTAAAGTAAGACTGTGGTCCCTGAACCTTAAACCTCTTTTCTCTTGGTTCTCGAGGAGAACCTAACATACTCTCAAATCAAATATTTAAAACCAGAACATGTCAATTATTCCAACACCCTCGTTTTATAGACCAGGAAACCGAGGCTTGGAGAACTAAAGCAAATTACCCAGAGTCATCCAGCTGATTTATGAGATGCTCAAGTCTTTCGTGGGACACTCAAGGCTTTCATTTCCGTTATGTTGCCTGCTTGCTCTCCCAAGTATGGGCCAATTATTCTTAAAAATGACATTGGATCACTACATATTAAACTGAACTCTGGGTTGCCAAAAGCTAATACTGCTTGTTGAAACACGTTGTTAAAAACATATGTCTAGAATGAGAAGATATTCTCACCACTTGGTCTTCCCTGGGGAGCTGGTGAACACTTGACATACTAATTGGGACAAGCAAGGGAGGTTTAAAACTGTTGCCTGCAGTGTCTCCCTTGAAAGGCAGTCAATCAATGAATACAAAGTGTTTCAATCTTTGAAGCACACTAAACCCCTTAGATAAGTCTGTTCAGCCAGAATTTATTAGGAACAGACAGAATGTTGTAAAAATTTCCTTTTCCAGCTGCGCTAGTATTCAATTACACACATTCAATAGAGCCTAGGAGAATGCATCTATTTTGGCAAGGTTCAACATTTCTTCAGTTATTAGGATGCTGTAGAAAAATACAGAATGTTAATTTCCAAAGACATTCTCATTACTAGGAAATGTGAGCTGGAACGACTTATGTTATGTTCCATAAATTTGTTCCACCCTCCCAGAACTCCTTCACTTTATCCCGTGCCTTTTTTCCTCAACCTAAAATATCCCCGCCTCTTTCTAGTCTCAAGATTCAGGTCAAGGATTAGCTCCTCCAATGAGCTTTTCTGACCCTCAGGCCAAGTTGGTGACCATCCTTATGTACACCTGAAGAGCTCCCTATATTTCTTCACATTTCTATCATTGAACTTGCAAAGTCATATTGTAACTCATATTTTGGGTTTGCTTGTCTCTCCCATTAGACTATAAACTCCTTGAGAACAAGGGATGCTGTTTTATCTTTGCTCCCCATAATACTTGGAATATGTAGGTTCACAGTAAATATTATTTGCTGAAATCATGTTTTGTGAATGACACTAACTGAATTTTTTATGCTCTGCCCATGCCAGCCATTCACTATTTTCTCTCCCTAAAAAGATGCCCTTGAAGACTTGGACATTTTACTCTTTTGCATATATACTTATGTGCCTCTTTCATTCTTAAATTGATTCAATCGTTCAATCATTTGGCTAAAACTCAGAAGTAATGTGAACATTAATACTAGCTGTGCTTGCTAAGATGGGGAAAGGTTTGCAAAGGAAGCATACTTGCCTAGAGACGTTGAGGTAGCAAAAGTTGCACCTGTTGACGTCATCATAGTGGCTTTCAAACTCTTTTGACCTAGACCCACAGTAACATGTATATTTTATATTATAACCAGGTACCTCATAGCTTCTAGAGCCCGATTCCTAGGTCTGCACCCTGACTGTAGAATATATTAATTCTCTGTCCTTGTAAAGTTGTTTAACCCCTTGTTTCCCTCATTTGCAACATGGAGTTGGTCATTAGGAGGTATCCTAAGATTGTTATGAGAATTAACTGAGTTATTATAAAGTTCTTAGAACAGTGCCCATCATATTATTACTTGCATGAATTAAGTAAAACTAGAAGTTTATGAAATAACACACGTATTACCTGCAATCTAAAATAGCATTTGTTGTGAAACTTCAAATTGATTTCACAACCGAATATTGGGTCTTGACCTACAGTTTAAAAAATTATCAGTGCTTAGCAATTTCATTCCCTTTTTAAATATTCATTGGCTAGAGTTTGGTCAACACCGATTGCTTTTGGAAATTTTTTTGAAGCAGTCAGAGAGACTATAAATCTTCAATCAGAAGAAGTCATAAGAACAGGACCTCTAGTCTCCATGACTTATTTCAAGAATAAGCAAAAAGGGAGCTTCCCTATCCATTTTTTTCATCATTAATAGATTTGAATCCTACCTTTTCTCTGCTATACACATGAGCATCCGGCTTCCGCAGGTGGCCCTGCCACTTCTGGAAACCAATAAGCAATCAGCTGGATACAACATTAGAGGCCCATGCCTCAAAAATAAGCAAAACTAGAAAACAGGTTTTTTGTTTGTTTGTTTCCTACTTTCAGTAATGGTTAACATTTACTCAGCACACTCTCTGTGTGGGCATACGTCTAATAATTTTAACTCGTTATTTCATTTAATCTTTTTTAAAAAGACACATAACCCTATGAGATAGCGCCTATTAAAATGACTTGCCAAAGTCACACAGACAGTCAGTGAGCTGGGACTGAAGACCAGTCACCTTGAGTCAAGACCCTGATCCTCTGTAGTCAGGTGCCACACCAAAGGATAAGCAGGCCAGGCATTGCCTGTGCTCATCATGCGACATCCCCAGAAAGAACCAAGCACCTATTGCTCTGCACTGAGAATTTTCTATGCATGGTTCCTGCCCACATGCCAGCTGGTTGGCCAGGGGCTATTTGTCCAACACTGTATTTCTTATTTTTTTCTCCCGGGCCTGAGTCCTATTGACTTTCTCCCTGGTCTTGTGAAATTACTCCATGCTATTGCACATGGAATTAGTCACTCCTATACACCCTTAAAAATGTGTACAAACCTCCATTATAGCAGCTAACACACTGCATTATAATTAGCCATGTATGTAAGTCCCCCCCACTGCCAGGCTGGGAGCTCCTCTGAGCTTTTTGTATTCACATTCCTCTCTGTAGTGTCTGGCACAGATCCTGTCAAATAATTGGCACTTGATAGGTAAGCGTTTGCCAAATGTGAATGGATGAAAAGGTGGACAAGACAACTGAACGTTTACACTGAAGATGAGCAATCACTCTGTGATGTTGTCTCTTAATTCATTCACCACACTTCTTTCCTACCATCCTTCTTCCCGGAGGCTTCCCAGCAGACCAGAAAGTTTCAGGAAATCTGGTGATTTCACAAACCGAAAATCTCCTCCACATTAATATCTCTTTTTATTGGTTTACCTTTGTTTTCTAATCATCTCTAATATTAAAGTAGCTTTGGATTCTCCACAATGCGATACTTTTGATTTGGGCAGATCTTACTGAACTTCTTCAAATAAACCACTACTTTCTATCACCATCACGCCCAATGAGCCCCCACCCCACCCACCTTCTCCACGCACTTGGGCTGCCTGTGGGGTTGTCAGAAAACGTTCTCATGGAGATGCGACCTCCTCCCTCGCCCCAGCAGTGCTAGGATGATCTCATCAGCAACACAGAATATCCACCTGCAACTAACAACCTCATACCTGACTGGGTTTTATATTATTTGTAACTACTGCCTCCCTTTCCTTTTTATTATATACAGTTTCAATAGTCTGTACTCTCCTTTCTGCCTCAGGATATTATTTAAGCTAACAATCCCTAACAAAGAAAATAAATCATTTTTTCAAGGTTTTCTGTCACAATCAGCATCAGCAAGAATTTCAATTCTACAAATTCCCCCATTTCTTATGGACATAATGATAGTGCATGATCAAATACTTGCATTTTTGTTAATTAATAAAATTATTGAGATGTGAAAATATTTAATGTTATATTTTACATTAACTCCAGTTTGGAAAAATAAGAGTGATGTGGCACTAGGATCTCCATAGACATAGATCTCAGCCAAATCACTGAAAAACTCCATTAGCTTCAGCAAGATACATTTTCTAACTTAGATATTTTAAGGGAAAAATGTGGTATTTTAGCAAGTTTAATAATGCCTGTTTCATAAACACAAATACATTGTGTTTATAGGGTAGTAAATACACTGTATTTTTATTATGTGCCCAGTGCTAGACTGAGTGCTTGATATGTATTATGTCATTTACTCATCACATCTGTTCTATGAATTACATTTTACATCAATCATTTAGGAAAATTAATTCAGTCATTTATACAACGAATTTGTATTGCACACAAACTTCTCTCTCTGTGTACTCTCAATATTCTGTCTACTTCATGCTCGGGAACACACAAGTACATAAAGCAAAAATCCCCCTAAACATGTACGGTTTCTTTCTGCTTTGAATTTTTTATATGTAACCATTATGCAGATTTTCATGAAAATAGTGCCAATCGTTTTCAAATATATTTTGGCTGTTTCTTAAAAATGCAAACATATTTTAAATTTATGTCTCAATAATTTCGCTCTTAGGTAATTTGGTCATTCTTAGCCAAGAAAAATGACAGAATATTTCCACAAACATTGTATTTACATATATTAATAGAAGTTTTATTCATAATAACCAAAACCTGAAAACAATCAAAATATCCACCAACCGATAAATGGATAAACAAAATATGATATATCTATATATTTATACAATGGAATATTATGCAGCATAAAAGGGAACAAACTATTGATTCATGTAACAAAATAGATAAATATAAAAAAAACATTATGCTGATTTAAAGAAGTCAGACACTTAAGAATACATATTGCATAATTCCACTTATATGAAATTCTTCAAAAGATAAATGTAATCTAGAGATCAAAAGCTGAAAAACATTTACCCAAACACAGAATTGTTCAGGGGATGGAGAATTAACTGGGAAGGAATTCAAGGGACATTGTATGATGATGGATGTCTTCTTTATCTTAATTGTGGTGGTGACTACAAAGGTTTATGCATTTGTAAAAACTCATAAACTCTACACTTAAAATGAATTATTTTTATTTTATCTACAGTGTACCTCAACAAAGTTGATTTTTAAGAAAATTATATGTATACATTTGGGAAGCAGTGTTTTGTGTCTACATTTGTGTGGATGACACAATAAAGAAATAACAACAGTGGAAGAACCGAAGATCAAATGTAAGTTGAAAGATGTAGTAGGCAAAAAACAAACAAAAAAAAAAACTGGGTTTTTTGTAAAATCTTACACAACTTTTTATGTAAGGATACAAATTTGGACTTGAGATTCTTAGCAGCCAAAGTGAAGAATAAAATCTGACGAGCTACAAAATGGATAATAACAATAACAGTAACTTTTTTGAATTATATGAGTTAAAAAAATAAGTTTAGTGTTCCGTAAAACATGCAATTAATCAAGATAAACACAGAAGTTAGATGTTACGATTGAATTCTTACTCTTGAATCTTTTTTATAAGCAGTGTTAACTCTTCTTAAAGGTGCTTCACCTGACCAGATAACAAACAGCAGATTGAAGAGAGGAAGGAGCTACGTGTACGTGTTACCGAGGTCTTTGTGCCCCGATGCTTCGAAAGGCCAAAGCTCAGAAGATCATAGCTTGTTACCTACAAAATAGTCACGGGGATATAAAGTACAGCATAGAGAGTATAGTCAATGATGTTGCAACAACTGTGTACAGTGCCAAGTGGGTATTAGACTAATCAGGGGATCACTGCCTAAATTATATCAATGTCTAACCACTATGCTGTACACTTGAAACTAATATAAAATCATATTGTATGTCAACTGTAACTGAAAAAAATAAATAATTTTTAAAAATGCATGAGAAAGCATACACACAAAAAAGGTCATAGTTTGGAGCAAGGAAAGGTGTATTGATTGACAGGGTACCATCCCAGAAGATGGAGCACTAGCAGTTTCTCAAACCCATCTTTAAAAAGTACAAAGTTCAGGCTTCTTTTATGTCATGGGAAGGGAAAATGGGAGGGGAAAGAGGTGAATGATAACCACAGTCATCTGGGCACTAGCAAGGGTCGGAGGAAGATGGAGAAATCTCTAAACCTCTTTGTTCCTGACCCCAGCTGATCTGAGTCTGGCTTTGAGGCTCCTGTAAATCTTTGATAAACAATCATTATTTTTGTATGGATTCCCGCCCATCTCCTCTGGAGCGGTACCTTCCGGCAAGAAGGGGTGGTTTTTGTAAAAACTCAAGCAGCAAGCAGAATTCATCTAACGCTTAGCATGTCTACGTGCAAGAACACACAGGCTCGAACAAAATGGAGTCGGGGAGGCCGAGGGGTTCGCTCTGTTACACGTGTGTTTATACTTGTTTTCATTTTTAAGCATTTTTAGGTTGAGTTCTATTGAGCTATGTTTTTAAACCTAAGATCCTATTTTCTCCACCAACACTAAGAAATACAAAAGTATACATAATAAGAGAAACAGAAAGGGAGGGCAACTTGTGCTCAAAATACACAAATTACGATACAGCCTATTTTACCTTTCAGAGTAAACAAGATTTCATGTCTTTTACAATCAGCATGAACAGAGCTTCATAATCCCAATACATAAAATATTTTCCCTTGCTGATCAACAGCCAACCATTATTTTTTTTAGCTAATATTTAAATTTCAGCAAAAAAGATTTTGACATTTGTTTGTATAAAGTCTGCCAAATGCCTTCTTCCACCCCAGGGCTCTGTGAGGAAGCTACACCTGAACAGAGGAAACTGAAGGATCCTTAGTTCAATATCTAGGTGACTCAGCATAAAACCCTTTGTTTTCTATTTCCAGAACCCAGGCTTTGTATCTGGATTTCAGGGACCAAGTCTGAATCTTAAATTGATCGACTGTACCGCATTCAGCACTTCCAAACCTAGACACCGCAGAGTAATACAATTTCTCTCAGGAACTGGAGTCCTGTGCCAGTGTTCTGTTCCCAAAGTTTTCTAATGTCCCCTTTCTGAATCTTGGCAGGGGACTTGCATCCAGTTTATTTCACCTCCCTGGCCATCCTGCAGTGAGGATTACCACGTACCACCAATCCCTCATCTCCAGAGAACAGCATTTGTTGGTGAAACTCGGTGGTTTGTGACCATTGTTGTACATCCCAAAGCTTGGGCTTCACTTCATGACTAATTAAACAAGACTATCTGGGGGAGAGACCGAAGTATCTGTAGTTTTTAAAACTTTCCAGATGATTCTGAAACTCAACCAAGGATGAGAAAGCTAGGGATAAGGTGAGGCAAGTGAGGGTGCAAAATTTAAAGGTGCTCCAAAAAGCCCAGTAATGCAATAGTTTTAAAAATCAAAATGAATGCCAAAGAATCCTTAATACAGAGAATATTTAAATTTTAAGTAAAGGATTAGTACTTGCAGCTTGAGGTGAAAGGGAAAATTCATAATATTGGTCCGGTCTTTTAAATGTTTAATATTTTTATTCATCAAAGACTTTTTCGCATTAATTTTAATTTTTTTAATTGCATTAAAATATTAAATATATTAATTACTGAGGTTTTTGTCACTTCCTTAAATTTTGCCCTCTTCTCAGCCTGCTCTGGGTTCCTGTAAACCACTGACCCAGCAGGACGCTGTCCACTCTCTGTGACCCCAGTGGGGCTAGACTCCAGCAAGAATAGAAATACTCTCCTTCCCAACAGTCCCCCACCAGCTGCAGTTATGACAGTTCAAGATAGAGAGCGAGAAGAACACTTTTGCCCAGGGTCCCAATCTCCTTCTGAGGCCATAGTCCAATCCTAGGAAATGCTTATACCAAAAATACGTAGGGCAGCAGGGCTGCCATGTACATTTTTTAAAAATCTCTCTAGGTGGCTCTGATTCATCATTGCGCCCCACTTCCCACATTAGAACCATTGAGCTAAATCACAGTTACACTGTGGTTACTCCACAGACCGACAGCATCAGTATCACCTGGAAGGTTATAAGAAATGCATGTACTCAGGTCCCATCACAGAGCAACTAAAACAGCAAGTTGGGGATGAAGCCAGGTATCGAGGTTTTAACAAGGTCTCTCCAGGAGATTCAGATGCATGCTCAAGTTTGAGAAGTGCTGATAGCTTAAATAATCATCTATCGACTAATGTGTTCATGACAACCAGTGGAGGACCACCTACTACCTAGACCACCGCCAGAGACAAGAATAGGGCTTGCCTGAATTTCTCTTGTGTAGAGGTAGGTGGGCCCAGGAGGAGTGATATCATGTCAGCCACTGTGTTTCAGGGACAGAGACCTGGCCAAGCAGATGGTGTCCTGGGGTAACAAGGGAAGAGAAAGCCAGATACCAAGAGTAAACCATCTGACTAGGAATGCCAACAATGGGAAGCAGAAGTGCTAAATCTTTTCTCAAGTTCAAGGGGCAAGTTTGAGGCCAGACAAAAACAATAGTCCCAACTAGGATTCCAAGAATACCCTGACAGTTTGTGAAGTCTGATGCTCATTTTTATTGATGCTTACCAAGTGGCATATGAGTGAGAAGGCCTGGTTAATGACACATGGTCAGAGGAAACAGGGCGAGGCTGAAATGGGCATGAAAGTGTGTGCAGTGTTTTGGGTTTGCCATCCACACTATTGTAGGCATGACTTACCAACCTTTTTTCAGAACAGATGCCACTGGACTATTTTCACAGGATTCACTTCTCTCTAGTCAGAAATATTCAAAAGGTAGGAAAGCTCTACAGTTGGTTAGAATGTAAGATAGTATTGTGAGAAAAAAAATTTCAACCCAATGTCAGGTCTAATTCTCATTGTACCCTATTTTTGTGCATGTCCTTACACATAGGGAGCATTTATTAGAAATTATCTCATTGATGTTTACAGATAAAAACCCACCATATGAAATCGCAGTTACTCTGAAGATATAATTTTGTGAGGAGCCTGAAGTCAATTAGAAACAAGCATGACCATAGTGAACAGGCACATCTGGGGTGGTGACGTCAGAAATTTGGACTCCCCAGAGTTGAAAGAACAAGTTAAGGGGGCGGGAAGGATGGTGTGCGTCGGAGCAGAAGGGAGGGCTCCTTACGAGAAAACCTGATTGGCGTCTCATCAGCAGCTCAAACTCCTCATGGCTAAACCAGAATCATAAAATTGCTCTCTCTTTCCTCCTTTCTCCCTCTGCTCCAAAATCCTGGCCATTTTACACAGCTGGGCCTTACATAGGATATTACAGTTGGTGATATCCTATCACCTCCAGTCAAAATCTTCAATTTCCCACCTATCAAAAGGGAGCTGTACTTTTCTTCGAGACTGTTCTCAGATGTTATCTTGCCTCTTGTGCCAACTGTGGTCCCTCAGTCTATTGCCTCCACCACTCACAAATGACTTCTCCTTCACAATCTAAATGCTCTCCACATATTTTTTTAATGCATATTTTCCTGTAGCTATTTATAAGTCTGCTTTTCCCAAGAGACCACGATCTGTTTGAAGGTAAAAACAAAATTTTAGATATCTGGTGGCTGGTACACAGTAAGAGCTTAACAATTCATTATGTGCTAAAGAATGAATAGAGACACAAAATGGAGCCTCAGAATGCTGACCTTGCATGGACATGTTGAAGAACGTGATAAGAAAAGATTTGTCACAGAAGTGGAATTGCCAGAGTACACAGCATTGTAGATGTTCCCTCCCGTCATCTTTACTACCCAAGTATAAGACTTGGAGTAAGATTCTGGGGGGAGGCCTGAAAGCTGACTAAAATCTTGTGGAGAAGGAGAGGAGAAGATGTGTTTTATGAAGTATGACTTTTCAAGAGGCATTCCGGGTTGAAGGTGGTAGGATTGGGATGGGGTAGGGAGACAATGTCTTCATCTTAGAAAGCATTTTTAATATGAAATGCAGAGGCCTAGTCAACAAAGGAGGTATTCAGAGTATTATATGTCTTCTAGTTCCGGGAGAGGGATAAAGGGGGCATCCATTGTCCAGTCTGCTAAACCATTTGGGGAAACAAACCAAAAGGTGGTCTGAAATTCTACTCAGGATAAAAGATTTGCATTTGGCTGGCACTCTCCAATGTCTCTCTCAGGAATGTGTATGTGATACAGGGGTCGAGCTCAAATGGCTACAGAGGCCAGGTATGTGTGATAACTGGGTGAAGCTGGCATGTGTGACAGATAAGGAAATAGTGTGCAGTAAGGAAAAGAAGAGAGGGTTCATGTTGTATCAAGGGCTCCCACAAACTGCTAACCACAACCACTGCTCAGCTTCTGATAATAATTTCTATGCAGGAGTATGGGCCCATGGTTGACAGATCTTTCTAAGTTTTATGAGAGGCAGACATTCAGATTTAGTATACAAATTCTCAATTTTGAAAGATAGACAATAATCAAATTACTTTAAATCACACTTGAGCCTCCACTGTGTCAGCCAAACAATACACGTCTGAAAGCTGAATCTGGGTCGTGGGTCATTAATTTGTAATTACGGATCATTTGGAAGGAGAAGTAGATATTGAAGGAGACCTTGATGGTTCAGAGGGTGGAATTTACTCACTATGACTCAGAACTTCACCTTCATCTCATTGTTACCTAGCCTTGAACATGGGTTTGATACTCCCATGGTCCTGTCCTCTCAAAATCTATCCTTCCATTGATATCTTCTAGAAGGAAGATCATCCGAATTTCTTAAAACAGAGAATCAACCCATTCACCATATAGGGAATTCAGTTAAGGGCTGCTTTTTGTAGTCAGTTAGAAAGCATAAATTGGTAACTATAATATCGTCACAGGGATATGAGACAGTTTGGGGAATATAATCAATAATGTTTAAATATTTTGTAGGGTGTCAGATGGGTACATGTCTTACTAGGGAGACCACTTCATGGACGGTGTAGATTCCTGATCACTGTGCTGTACACCTGAAGCTGAAGCTGAATAATATTGTATGTCAACAATAATTTAATATATATATATATAGTCACGGGATATGGAGTATAGTATAGGGAATAGAGTCAATGGAATTGTAATAGCTATATACGACATCAGAGGGGCAATAGATTGGGAGAGGGGGTTATCACTTTGTGAGGGGTGAAATGTATAACTATTACATTGTTTTGTACACCTGAAACTAATAATAAAAAAATAAAATAAAATAAAAAAATAAAAGTGGACAAGCATTAACATTTGGTGTATTCAGATGGTACCTGGAGAAGGGAGACCTCTTTTCTGAGCTTCCATAAAAAAAGTATAAAGATTTGCCCACAGGCTGTTTTAGACAAATAAAAATCAGGGTAAAGTACACTTTTCATTAAAAAAAAAAAAGAGAGGAAGAAAAAAAGATGGGTCTATGCAGTTTCATTTCAGAGGTATGGTACAAGCGTGGCACTGGCCTAGGTTTCCACTGGGTGAGTTTCCACCTAGAAATAAATTGCTGGGTGGTACATGTGACTAGTAGTCCAGAGGGTGGGTGAAGAGGAGAAAGGCACCCAGAACAATTAGAGAAATCCTATTAAATGATGCAGAGGCAGAATTGAAAAAAACAAACCTAACAGATCATATGCAGGTTTAAATTGATGTTCTCGGCTCAAATAGCTTTTTTTTTTAATAACCTTTATAAGCCTCGGAAGATTGCAGTTGAAATGGTTTAAAATCAATTTTAACTCATTTTCCATTCATATCATATGAGAGGAAAAAGATAATTTTTACTGGTTTACAGGAGAAATCGTCCAAGGGTTTCTATCCATAGTAGAGAAAGAAGTTGATTTCAGCTCAGACAGATATTTCAAGCTTCAAGGTCTATGTCTGGGTCGAGAGGGATGTGTGCTTCCCAAAGTCCTATCAAACAGGGAGTGTAAATCCATTTCAGGGCTGCCGGGTACCGAAGCTCCCGCGGAACTTAGACCATAAGCAACTCTGAAAACCACCTGCTTCTAGAACCCCTGCTTGTGATTTCAGCCTTTCAGATTGAGGACTGTAACTTCAAGCACATTTAAAAGTATATCCTCCAAGGGGAGAAGATTAAGCACCAGGGAGGAGTGACAGGCGTTTGTGAATGTGAATGTGAGTGTGTGTGAGTGTGTGTGAGTGTGTGTGAGTGTGTGTGTGTGTGTGTGTGTGTGTG
>NW_017732142.1:540656-557754 GCF_001890085.2 Hipposideros armiger | reverse complement strand
GCGCGAGAGCCCGTGTGTTCTCATTAGGGGACGATCTATGATTTGACAGCTCACTGCTGCTGCTTCTGCTGCGGCTGTATGGTTTGCCATCAGTTGAAAAGGGCTGCGAGGGTTTAGAGGAACTGCAGTTTTGAAGACTGAGCATTGACTGCTAAGTGGTCTCTCTGTCAGACAAAGTAGATGAGATTTGCTGCGGGATTGGAAACTTGGGCTTATTACTGCTTCGTCCACCCAGAGAAGAAGGCAGTGCTACAGAGAAAAAGGTAAGAGAAGAAACTGTGCTCTATGGGGTAGGCAGGGCCGGGGGCTCTGGGAGGTAAAGGCTCAAAGGCATGCTGTTTTGTAGCAAAGGGATCTCACCCTCTGAGAGTACAGGGGGGCACGTGTTGATTTCCTACCAGGCTTGATCACTGAGCCCCTTGGCTTCCCTACCCCCAGTGCTTTTACCTTATTTATACTTTTCCCAAGCATCAGAGAGGCTTCTTTGCATTTGGTTTTCAGAGAACAGATACTGTTTAGTTTTTCCCCATTGGGCACTCTTTCAAAGCAGGCAGCTTTTTCTGTTCCTGGTTTCTTCAGCATTTCTCTCCAAGAGGAAACTGGCCCCTCTCACTGTACGCTAATCAAAACAGTGACTCCATCCTACACTAGAGTTGCAATAAAAGGAGTTTTCAGAAATATGCATGAGCCCTATTCTTGCAGAAAAAAAAATGGGAGGTGAAAGGGGCGGAGGTGAGAGGTACCTGGCAGTAACGGTGACTTGATCCGAAATGGTGACAGTATGAATGAATATGGACTATGCCTCTTCACAGGGGGAGAGAGGCACGCTGATAAAGGCAGGGCCCTGGAAAGAAGATGTTTTGAGAAGTGTTTCAGATAAACTTCTGCTGCCACGAAAGATGGAGAACGAGACAGTAAGTGAACTGAACCAAACGCAGCTTCAGCCGCGAGCAGTGGTGGCCCTAGAATACCAAGTGGTCACCATCTTACTTGTGCTCATTATCTGCGGTCTGGGCATCGTGGGCAATATCATGGTGGTCCTGGTGGTCATGAGAACCAAGCACATGAGGACGCCCACAAACTGCTACCTGGTGAGCCTGGCAGTAGCCGACCTCATGGTCCTGGTGGCCGCAGGCCTACCCAACATAACAGACAGCATCTACGGGTCCTGGGTCTACGGCTATGTCGGTTGCCTCTGCATCACGTACCTCCAGTATCTGGGCATCAATGCCTCCTCATGTTCAATCACAGCCTTTACCATTGAGAGGTACATTGCTATCTGTCACCCCATCAAAGCCCAGTTTCTCTGCACATTTTCCAGAGCCAAAAAGATCATCATCTTTGTCTGGGCTTTCACATCCATTTACTGTATGCTCTGGTTCTTCTTGCTGGATCTGAATATTAGCACCTACAAAGATGCTATCGTGGTGTCCTGTGGCTACAAGATCTCCAGAAATTACTACTCACCTATTTACCTAATGGACTTGACTGTCTTTTATGTTGTGCCGATGATCCTGGCCACGGTCCTTTATGGTTTCATAGCTAGGATCCTCTTCTTAAATCCCATTCCTTCGGATCCTAAAGAAAACTCTAAGATGTGGAAAAGTGACTCAACTCATCAGAACAAAAATTTGAATTCCAAGACCTCTAATAGATGTTTTAATAGCACAGTATCTTCAAGGAAGCAGGTAAGCACACCTGAATGTCCGGGTCCCCAGAAGAAAGGTGGGATAGGGCTCCTTGTGAGAGGGCATGAACTTTGCCCTACTTAGCTGATGGCAAAACCAAAATATAGTCATGCAAACATTTCACAGTGTAAGCTTCTGCTTTACATATTAAATTCATCTCTAAAGCAACTAACTGGAGATCTAAAAATAGATGGGGAAATGTTGCTACAGCACATCAGCAGGGTATCAGTTCAAGCGTTTTTAAAATATAAGAAAATATAAACAGAAACTCTAAAACTCCACCTTTAAAATGTTTGTGCCTCTCTGGGAAATGTTATCAAACTATTTAGACCATTTCTGGCTTCTGTGAGGAGCAGCTGGATCTTTTTAAAGAATTCTATTGCACGACAAAGATTTGACAAGATAGTTTGAGAAAAGATGAGTCCAAGCAATAAGGAAACTTTTCTTACCATTCTATAGTTTCTCACCACCGAGACACATAACTGAGAGGGGTTCCTGGACTTTTTTCTTTAGTCTGAGTGGGGAAAGATTCTATCACCCTTTCCCCCAGGTCCCTACAAACTGTCCCAGCATGCAGAAGCTAAAAATTCACCTTGCTCAGGAAATGTGCTAATCACAAGGCTAACATCAAGTTCAACTTGTTACAAAAAATGATTGAACTATTTAAATGTCTGTTTTTCCTTCTAAGCATAACTAAAAATCCCTTGATGCTTTCAGATCACCTGAATGCTCATGTGGTTACAGTTGAATTGAGGTTTTACTAGTGAATGAAGTGCAACTTTGTTATAGTAGATATGGTTTATAAGATAATACAAGGATAAAATACTTTTATATCACATACACATTTATCCATATTCACACAATTGTTCTAAGTTACTTATGAGCTTAGCTTTCAGTTTCTTTCCCATCTTTGCTAAACAAAATAAGCACGTTGTAAACATTTAGTCTCATAGCTGAAAAAGAAAACTTGAACAATACTGGCTCTTTCAAATGGGTTGATGGTGTGTGTGTGTGTGTGTGTGTGTGTGTGTGTGTGTGTGTGTGTGTAGAGAATACAATATTTCCTGTGTGCATAGATAGAAACTGCGTGTACCTTTGAAAGTTTGCATATGGATCATCCAAGCTATCACTCCCTAAACTCTAGATTAGCTGATATGTGAAGGATTGTAACTGGACGTTTGGGCACAAGTGACATAAGCTACTAATAAATGTATGTGTTTTAGATATACATGAAATGAATAATGATGAACTGTAACTGAAAAGAAATATTTACAACATTTTAGACAATATTGTGATGCTTGATTTATACATTTATTATTAAAGGTACCTAGATGATAGACCTGAGCAACTGTTGCCCAGCTCTTAGATTTCTATTTCTTTGGGTCTAGCAGTGCTACCTAATACAAGGCACATCTGGCTATCTATTACCCAAAACTTGATTAAGGAGAATTTAGAGAGAACTGTTGACCACCTGCCAAGACAAATATTAGCAAATACAATAAGAAAGTAAAGAATGTGTGCATCTCAATTAGAGACAAAACAAGGGTTAATGTCTGCAGCAAGAAGGTCAGTGAGTAAATTCATTCATTCGATTCCAGTTTATATTCTTGTTATATATTCTAAAACATTGTTTGTCTGGTCTAATGTCCTTCCTTTCAATTGTAGTCATTAGTACCTATCAGCATTAATAACGTGCTTTAAATTGCTCATCGTGTTACATGTTCACACTCTTATTTCAAGGCTGTTAGAGGTAGGCTGTCTGTATAGAGGCTGTGTGGTAGAAGAAGAGGCCAAGATATGGGCTGCAAGCAATCCTGAGTTTAAATGCCAGGGTTCGAATCAACCTGTACAATCTTGGATAAGCAGACCTGTCTGACCTCATTTGCAAAATGAGGATGAATAGCAATACCCAGGGTTGTCATAAGGGTTTTAGCTTATGAAAGACACCTAAAATGGGGGGGGCTGATTAACACCTGAGCATTAATTAGCCTCCTTCCTAGGTTTTTAATAGGCTGGCAACTGTAAGGGAAATGCAGATTTATTCTTAGACATCTACATTTGCCTTTTAAACAAAGATTATTTGTTGAACAGGTGTGTCTATGATGTAGTAACTTCTTTAAGGAATGTTTTAATAATTAGGGCATTCAGAAAAGTATGCAAAGCATTTGAGGTGTCACAATAATGCTACTTAACTGTCAGTTAGCCTCAGGAGCCAGGGATGCCAAATGTCCTGAAACACAAGGCAGTCCTGCATGTTTACACGTCCTGTGACAAATGCCAATAACACCCTCATTGAGAAACACGGGATGACATATAAATCAATAGAAGTGTATTTAAGTACTAGGACACACATTCAGCCTTGATTATACATAGGATGGGAGTTTAGAGAAAACAAAGGCAATTATGGGGCTAGGGGGTCTGAGGAGGCTTCATGGATGAGGTGGCATTTGAGAAGGCTCTAGAAGGAGGGGGATCATTTGGAAAGTAAAACTCAGGAAGGACAGCTCTCCACACAGAAAGGATGTGGCTGGGATGAGGATGGCATGGGTTTGGAGAAGGGGTAAGGAAGGGCACGTAGGGTAGGATTTTTATGGGATGGTGGGACTTGGTTGATCAAGATGAACGATGGATTTGGAGGAGAGGTAAAGAGTACCATTAGATTGATAGAAGTGTGTGTGTGTGTGTGTGTGTGTGTGTGNAGAGAGAGAGAGAGAGAGAGAGAGAGAGAGAGAGAGAGAGAGAGAGAAGGCTGTGAAGAATGCCAACTACCAGGCAGAGAAAGGAGTTCGAACTTAGTGCAGAAGTAACAAAGAGTGTGAGTGGGGAGCAGAAGCCGATGTGAGGACAGTGGTGTTTGGGGATGATAAATCTGACAGCTGTAGACAAGGCAGACTTGAAGAGTGAGAGGCTGGTGGCAGAAAGACTACCCTGGAAGTTGGTGAAAGTGATTCAGGCATGACGTCATAAGATTTTCTATCAGGAAAATTTAAAGTAAGGTGTGAACCAGAAAGATGTTTCAAAGGAAGAAAGGGTGAGATGTGAACATATTAGATATGAAGGATGCAGAGAGGACAATTCCATATGGCACCAGAGTCTGAGTCTGGAAAGACGGTGGTGCCCCTGATAAACAGGAATCAGAGCCATGAAGGGGAGTCAGTTTTGTCTGAAATCAATGGCTCTTTATCTGGGTTTTTCCTCTTCTGAAATTGTTCTTTCCTTAAGTTTTTGAAGGATTGAAACCTCCACCTCTTATAACCCACAGACTTTTATTTTAATGTTTTCTCTGATATTTGTTTTCCTTTCAAACAAGTTTAATTTACTTTTTTTTGTTGTTGTTGTTGTTATTCAGTCTAGTTGTGGAGGACATAGCTTCACTGGCCATGTAGGTATGATCATTGCACTCTTCCTGGGTGAGGCAATTGGTTGCTGGTCATTGGTTGGCCACTCACAGCGGCTCTTGGCAGCTCACACTGGCTGCCAGCCACTCACGCTGGCTGCCAGCCACTCAAGTAGCTCATGGTAGCCCACTGCAGCCCCACTGCAGCCTACACCATCGCCGGTGACTCACAGCAGCCCAGCTCCAGGTTGAGCTGTTGTTCATCATCTTAGCTATAGAGGGCGAGCGTCACTGGCCCTCAATGTGGGATCCGAACCGCGGCCCTATTGCACAGAGCTGGTGCTCCCAAGTGAGCTCTTAACCAGCTGAGCCACTCAGCCGGCCCTTAATTTACTTTTTCATAAATATTCTATCTGGGCCAGGTCTTTCTAACCAAGTTATTAAAGTCAAATGTACGTAGCCTAAAAAAACCTACATTTAAAAAGGAAATAAAAGAGCATTTATATGCAGTTCTCAAAAGGGACAAATGTGAGTTTTTTGTTTGTTTGTTTTTAACTTATATCCCCTATGCAGAAAACCCAGGCCGGAATCTTTCTTTTTTTCCCTATCATTCAGAAATTTAATTATATTTTAGGAAACGAACTAAATGCTTGGTAAATTCAATTAAGTAAATTACTCAAACCAATGGCTTGGGGTTGTATAGACAGAAGAATTCTCTGACTGACTAAATCTTTTCTTTTCAAATAGTTGTGTTCATATCAAGGAGACAGGGTTTAAATGATCCGTTTGTCACATTTCAGCTGCACTTGCACAATGTTAAAAGATTTCATTCAGCCAATCAGGGTGTTTGGCACTGTGTAGATAAAATATCTCTATATTGACTGGATATTTCAAAGGAATTGATTAGGTCTTTTGGTATTTTGGAAGCAAAAAATAAAATGTTGGTAAAGGACTATCATATGAATAAACACATTCAACTCAAATATTTGCTTTCCACAGGATGCAGGGTTATATAGAATATTTTATAGATCGGGCTACCAGTTTTATTTTCAGTTGAGTTACTCTAACGTATTTTTCCCCCAGCAATACAACTGGTGGGGGAATTGTGTAACATAGTCCAAAAAGAAACTCTAAGAGTCTATGGCAAATTTTTCATGATAGGTTTTATTTGACTAAACAAGCCTTTAAAATATTAAACAGTCTTTTGTCTCCATAAATTTCTTAAAAGCCTTCTACCTTACTAGAAGAATGTTGGTAGCCCAAGAAACTAAAGCAGTTTTCCTTTGTAAAACAACACATGCCTTATGTTTTTGCAGCTGTCATTATTGCTGGTGACAATATAAAAGCAATCATGTGTATTACGAAAAACACAGAAAACTAGGAATAAGGAAAAAAGCATCCCTTACCCTACATCTGCAAACCACAATTTATTAGAATTTAGTTATATTCTTTTTCTTAATTTTTGTTTTTTTGTATAATTGCAGCCTGTATGTGTAATTTTATATCCTGCTTTTACACAAAATACTGAAATTAATATTCTCAAGGAAAATAGCAGAGTAAAAGAAAATGGATACGATTGTGAGTCACTTTCTCTCAGCCTCAGTTTTCTCATCACTAAAATGGAAATAACAATTACTCATAGAGTTGTTGTTCAAATTACATGAGATGCATCAGATGAAATTCATCTTTGGTCTCCTTCCTCCTGTCCATTCAGCTAGCCCTTGTGTATTCCTGTCCTTTTCAGTGATCTCCATCCCCTAGGCAGCCGTCTAGCTCTCTTTTAAGCCATTCCCTGTAGTATGATGTGCTCTTGGAAAATGAAGACACACGGATTAAGAGCTTAAATGTGTCTCCTCCTCCCCCTGGCTCTCTCCACTTTCTGCTTCCAGTGCTATTTACTTCTTCATTAAGAAATCCTGAACAAGGAAAAGTCCTTAAGACACAAAGGAAAGGGGGCATAGTGGTGGGATGTCAGGCAATACGGTTGATATTTGGGAGCATAAAGTCCCCTAAGTTTTAGAGGCAGCTTAATCAATGATTAACATTACAGGGTAAATTGATGTTGCTCAACTCTTCAGCATTAGAGTTGCCTCGAGTCTATTAGGACTGCTTTTATAGTGTTTTCACAGGCCCATCTTTTATTTCTCATTCTTTTATTTGTTTCACTTACCTGGGTTCAATTCTATCCTCAATAGGATAAAGATTTCTAAGTTGGGGGGGCAAAAGTGCAATTTTTGTCACTTAGCACACAAATATCTAAGCATGTCATCTTATTTCTATTACTAAAAAAATAGCTTCCCATCTTCTGATTCACGTCCTGTATAAGGAAAGACTGCACATGTCCCATAAATTGACTAAGTGAAAATCCCCTGTAGTTACATGCTTTGTGTCCTGTGGTTAGATGAACACACATTGTTTGTTCTCGATTTTATACTTGCAGCTTCAAGCCATAATTTCACCAGCAGAGGAAAATTAATTTTCCTAAATGCCTACTTAAAGGGAAAACCTGCACTGCTTCAGGATTCTCAATTCAGCGACACAAAAACACCTTAAAATCAGCTAACCTTGAAAATGACAAACTACTGTGTACTTCTTTATGTATAGCCCCTTGTGAATTCTTCAAACTGCAAACAGGTATCCCAAGTTCCAAACAGAGGAAGGCTGGGCTATCTCTACCTTCTCAGGCTCCTTTCTCTTTGTTTTCTTTTTCTTTTGTCCTTTGATTTTAATCAGTTGGAGGAAGAGTGAAAGGTATAAAGCTAGAGCTAGGTCAACATTAAGCAAAATTTTGCAGTAGGTCATTTCATATTCAATGTCACCCTCAATTTAATTAAACATTCACTCATGGTCCAAAAAGTACTCAGCACTGACCTAGGAGTGGAAACTACAGGGTATGTGAAAGAAAGCTCTTCACCTTCAAGGAGCTCACTGTTGGCCATGTACACAAATAATCCTGAGAGGACCATTATGTTCTATTAGAACAGAGGATGTGCATCGATGAGGGAGAAGAAAAATGGGGGGAAATGGAGGAGGGTTTTACGGAGTACATTGCATTCAGCCGGGCCTGCAAAGATGGTCAGAATGTCTAACAGCAGTGTGGAGACAGGGAGAAAAGGAAGGAAGACAGCTGACCACAAAAGAAAATCGTCCAGTGAGGGAAACCCCAAACCGACTGTAGTCCTGTTACATCTAACTCTTGGGTCTCCTTCCCAGCTCTGCCCTTTGTCATTCCTCCTACTTTCATCCATCTCCATGGTTACAACTACCACCTATGAGTCTACAGTATATGGCCCGAGCAAAGATATCTCCTGACCCATACTTAAATGTTTTTTTTTGGGGGGGGGGACCTCATGTAAGTACATCAAATCCAGTATGTCTAAAACTAAACTCATTATTTTTCCTCTTAAACCCCTATTTCCTTCTTTCTTTTCTATTTTATGTTCCTGAGCTAGAAATCTAAGAGTCTCTCTCAGTGCCTTTCCGTCCTACCCACCTGCAAATTTAAGCAATAGCCAAGTCCTAGTGCTTCTAGCTCGTAACTCTCCTATCTGACCTACTCCATCACACCACCATTGTCCTCATTCGCCATTTGTCACCTACTCTAGTTCAATCCACACCTCACCAGCCTCTCCGACTCCCACTGTACCCATTCCAATCATTCTGCACCTTGCTCACAAAGAGAGTTCTCTAACACAGAGGTCATGTTATCAAAAGATTTTTATAGCTCTCTGAGGCCCAGAGTTTAAGCTCCCTAGGATAACAAATAAGATGCTGGCTCTTTCCTATGTTTTCATCTTCATCTCTTGTGGCTCTTCTCACTTACACTTTATGCTCCAGTGATACTGAATCATTTGTAGTTCTCTGAACTTGCTATGTTCTCTCAGCTGGAATGCCCTTCATCTGGCAAACTTCCAATTATCTTCCAAGTCTCAGATCAAATGCTGTCTCCATGTACCCCGCCAAGTCTTCCCTGAACTTCTCAAGCAGATTTACATACCTGATTGCCTGGTTATAAGTATGTATGTTAGGAGTTCTACCTATGTTTTTATAGTACTTTGCATATACTTCTGGTTTCATAATTATTATGTATCATAACTGCTACCTTGTCAGTCTTCCCACTGCCACTAACATCCTTAAGAGCAGGGCCTTGTATCCTCAATGTCCTCAGCACTGAGTTTGGCATAAAGCAGGCTCCCAAAAGTGTATATGCACAGCCATGTGTTCCAGCAAAAGAATATAGACTTTGCAGGATCAGATGGTTAGTATCTCTTCCCAATTCTGTGTTCGGTGACATCACACTGGTTACTTAAAATTGGTCTTGGTTGAAGTACTTACACTGTGGAAATCAGCAAATATGACAACTCAGGGGTCCCTCCCTTTTTTGTGGAGAGCTGATGGTTACATATTTATCAGTACACTTCTGTGTATGTGTGTGTGTCGTATATAATTTTACATATAATAAATGAAAATGTGTAAGAGTACCTACATGCATACTTTGGGGCTCAGTCAAATCCAACACTGTGTTTTGTTCCCTGAAAAATTATTGTTTACTTATGCCATTTCCTTCTCCAATTTTAATTAAAATTTCCTTTTATTAAACCCCTTTTGAATTCCAAAATAGCCCAACTGGCTGCTAAGTAGTTTGATGGTGAGTTTGCTGGTAAGTAAAACATTTTAGGAAGATTCTCCCCTTCCAGACAGAACAGGCTACCTTAAAAATATGGCAGACTCAAATAATAATTTACTTTTTTGTACAAAATTCTTTGGCTTTCCAGTGAGCCTTTAAAATACCCTCCACGATGAGGGGGCTACATTGGCTAGAATTGGCCGAGATGCAGAGGGATGACAACTAAGAGAAGGAAAACAATGTGGGCAGAGGTATGAAGATGAGAATAAATCTATCTGAGGGCTCCTCTGTGACTAATTTCCGTAAAACAATTTGCACACCTGACCTTCTTTCAAAAAGAAATATCCCCAATCTGCGTTGACTGGTTTTCAAAGCCCACTAAAATCTGACCTTTTTATCACTTTTCTGGCTTTGTTCATCTGTTATTTCGTGACTTCAATATACAATTATTGAACACCAATTTCATGCCAGGCATTACCCTGGAGAACCAATGATAGCCACTATCTGATGGAACATTCAGTAAAATATGAAAGATCACTGTTTAAAAACTGTTGGAAAATATAAGTTCAGGCTGTACAGTGTGCAGAAGAGGCAAAAAGGAAGGGATGAACACTGTACTTAAGGCTGGAGAGCAAGCTTCCAGCTGAGTCAGAGTCACTTCTGCTCTCGCATAAGCCTTGAGTAAGCGTTCACCAGGCCAACAGGAAAAACAAGACCTTCAAACCAACGGAAGTAGTCATTTATGTAACGAGGGCCTCTAACAAGGACAGTGGCACGTGGAATTTGACTTTGGGGTACTTTTCTCATAAAAGTGCACAATGAAGCCAACACAGAAGCAGGGAAATAGGACTTTGCAATTCAAACAAGGAGCATAGTCACAGGACGTGGAGTAGAGAGTGGGAATGGAGTCAATGGAACTATAATAGATACGTATGAACCGGGGGTGGGAGGGCAGTGGATGGGGACAGGAAGGTTGTTACTTTGTGAGGGGTGAAAAGGATAACTACTGCATTGTTCTGTACACCTGAAACTAATAATAAAAATAAATAAATGAAATAAAAAATTAAAAAAAGAAAAAAAGAAGCAAAGAAGGCTTGAGTTAGGAGGTAACAGTAGGGAAGGCTAGAAAGGATGTAGGTGAGTCAAATCAGTGGGATTTAACTACTAATTTGGCAGATGAAGATGAGAGGAGTTTCTACAGGGAGTGTCAGAGTCCCAGCGGGGACGGCTGGACAGGCAGTCGTGGTAATAAGCGTGGCGCAGAAGAGAAGCCTTATCTCTATTTATTCCTTCTCCATAGATTCAGGCATGTCGCCCCAGATTGTTCGACACACACCAAGCTCATTTATACTATACAAATTTGCTCATGTAATTGTTCCCTTCTTATAGAGCTCTCTCCACTCTTGATGCTTCCACACCTACAAGCAAAGCTCAATATCCCAGTTCAGGCTGCAGTTATTTAGATCAAGAGTTTCCATATATTGGACATTATACTGGAAGGGAGGTGAGTATGAGCTCTACAGTCAGGAAAGCATAAGTTCAGGCCCCAGATCTTCTACTTCCTGTCTCAATAACTGGATATTTTACTGCTTGATACTTCAGTTTTTTCATATGGAAAATGGGATATTAAAGATACCCACTTATAAGGTTGCTGTAGGAAATAAATGTCTAGTAGATAGTAGACTTGCTACTTTTTATTTACTTATTTAAGTTATATATTATATTTGAAATATCATTTACTCCCTCTTTATTCATAAAATAGCAAAAAAAATATAAACTAGTAATTCTTTCCTGAAGAAGATAAAGTTTAGAGGTTATAATAGAGGTAAATCTTTCAGGTTGATCTAACAGCTTATTCATAAGGTCAAGTTAGGAAATAATTCTTGAGTTTCTACTATGTGCCCAGAGAGAAATACAGTAACTATGGCACCAAATCACACACATGACAGAAGCTAGGTATTATTGGCTTTTTATTATGTATTCTGTAGTGTGCTAAATAATTTACAAGAAATAACTCAATAAACCCTCACAGCAATCCTGGGAAGTAGGAACTAATTATAGAAGAGGATAGAGAGGCACAGGGCTGCTAAGTGACCTGCTCTGGGTCACACAGCTAGTCGTGG
This sequence comes from Hipposideros armiger, assembly GCF_001890085.2. Lineage (NCBI taxonomy): Eukaryota > Metazoa > Chordata > Mammalia > Chiroptera > Hipposideridae > Hipposideros > Hipposideros armiger. The sequence continues at coordinate 545,979 of NW_017732142.1, read as the reverse complement.
CAAAGCCAGGATTTGAACTCAGCACTCCTGCACCAGAGCTTCTATAATATCAATCATAGGGCAAGAGAAAACCAAATAAAGGTGAGATTGCTGGTGGTTAAAGTCAGTTTCTTAGAGTTAGTAGGATGACAGGGGTCTAGAAGTGTGGGGAGGGTTAGTTAAGGAGCATGAGAGAAGAGAGTTCATTCCCGATAAGGGGGAAGGATATGACAGGAGGAAAAAAAAATCCCAGAATTTAAAAAAGCTTCTGCTCTCTGAGGAATAGTAATGAGATTAGCCAGATGTGTGCCAGAGGTTGAGTTCGGGGGGACATGGGAAATAAATTTGGAGGACATACAGGCTGGGGCTGGATCAATGAGGCCAGCAAACCAAGCACAGGACCACCACCACCCCTGCCTTCCCAGGTCCCTCATCATGTTATTGAGCAACGTCGGAGAAAATCACGATTATAGATAGCATCTCCTTCGCCTTTGGAGTTTCCATTCCAGCGGGCCCTTACTGGCCTCTGTCTATCCATTTACAGGACCATAATCAGATGCCTCTTTTCATGCCTTAAATGCCTATTTCAAAACTTCCTACTTTCCTCAAGTCATTATATACCTGGAATTATTGTTGTCTGAAATGTCTCCCATATCCAACCTCTCCTTGCTACTGTTAGTCTCATCGGCTCTAATCTCATCATTTCCTCTGCACGGTAGGCAGAGACCCTGCTCTCTCTGCCTGACCAAAATGTTGCAAAGTCTTCCTAACCAATCTTTCTGCCTCCTAATTGCCCTCTTCCAAACCATCCCCAGAGTGCTGCTGTAATCACTAAATGCAAACTTGATAGTGTCACTACCCTGCCTGAAATCCTCCAATATCCGCATTTCTCACAGGATTAAATCCAAGGTCGTATCATGGCACCCTAGGATATTTATGTTCTCTCTCCTCTCTGCTTACTTCCCCAAACTCATCCTATCCCTGTCCACAACATACCACTCAATAAGCAGTTTCCTAAACTGGCCATCCTCTATGATGCCTCCAAGCCAGTGTGCACACGCCCCCAGCCTCAAGCTTTCTGCAGCCCCTCATTTGACCTGCTGCTCCTAATCCACCCTCTCATAGATCACGCCACAGAGCAGGCTTTCCTGACCTCCGCTAGCAGGGTTTGGTGTTTCTCTCTTCCTTTTGTAGCACTTTGTTCTTGCATCCGGACAGCATACCACGTTGCTGTGGTAATTTGTTCAAATGTGTCTCCCATCAAATTGTACACCCTACAATAGCAGATACATCATCCCATTCATTTGTGTGTCCACTTAGTGTCACGGTACCCAGGGACATATTGATAAATGACAAAACTAGTAAAGACTGGATACAAAGGATGAGAAAGATGGAAAGATCTAATATGACTCTAAAGGTTTCTTTTTCAGCAGCCTGAAAATTGAATTGTTGATAGAAACGTTGAGGGAGAGATATTAAAAACACCGTCAGAAATGTTCAGTTTAAGAGAGCATGTGGAAATTTTAGATTGTAAGTAACTGGTCAAGATCAAATATGTGTATTTAGGAATCATTAGAATAATGAGAAAAAAAAACTGTGACTAAAGTTGAATTTTCAAAAGAGGGAAGTACAGACTGACAATAATTGAGTTCTAAAGGAATCTTCACATTTAGAGGGGGTAAAAAAGGACTGGGGTGTTTGCTAGGGAGAAAAAAATCCAAAAACCTATTTTCCCCTCTTGGAACATGGCCAGAGGGCAGAAGACGGTGTTTTACTGGATGGTCCCAGTTGGGAGGGAAAGTAAAAAAAGAAGAAAAAGACAAGAAGAGAGAGAAGGTTCGGTTAAAAGAATGAATATATTCCTTGGTGAATGTGTTCATCCATTATTCAACAAATACATGTTGCGTTAAATTTTTAAACGGTGAATTACTCTACAAATACAAAATATGCAAAATAGTAAAAATGTTTACATGCCAGGCATTAAAACCTGTTTTCAAAGTTTAAAGAAAGGAATAAGTGGGTTGATCTAAAACTGAGAAATCATGGTCTTGTCACTCGCGTCCAACACAGCTAGCTCTTCAGAGCTGCTTGAGAGAGGCACATGAGAAGAACTTGAATAAACAGAAAATTAAATTAGCTCAGAAAATTAAACAAGCCTCAATGTGCACATGAAATAGGATGAGTAATGGAAAACACCTGAGAGTCATCTTGAGTTGAAGTAAAAATAGAGAACATCATTTCAGAAAAGACAATCCTGCAACCTTTCATGAGCAACACTGACGACCTTTGGCTCTACCCCTTGGATAGATGGCCCGGGCATAATTATGTAGTAGCTGCAAGTAAGTAAGGCATCCTAAGCCTCTCCATTCTGTGCCTTGGTTCTTTGAGTTTTATGGGAATTTATGACTATGAGAAAACTCAGCATATTTTCTGCAGGCAACAGCTCTTAGCTTAAAAAATAAGGAAGTGACTCAGGGAGAGGTGGCACTATCGTAAGAGTGAAAGAGGACAGAAGCAGGGTGAATGCAGAGCACCCCATGAAATTTTAAAGATTGTTTGTAAAATCAAGTGACGAAAGCCTCCACCAATATGCAGACTGACACCCTGCCATGTTTCCTCTGACAGGAGTTCGCCTATGTGACTGATTCTACTTGGCACACGTTTGAAAGATTATACATATAGAAAATCCGGGTGGGGGAGAGTAAGAGAAAAGCATGCACTGATATATTTTCTGCTCTACCAGGAAAGATAGGAATGGGCTCAGATTCAGGGTGAATTTACGGAACAAATATCTAACTAGAGATTATAAAGTGCTAGGATGGACCTCCAGGCATTTCCACATGGATCAATTAGACATCTCTTTATGTCAAGAGTAACCAAGTCAAGACTTTTGTATAAACCAACTGCTGTGCAGAGTGGCGGTGTTATCTTGAAATTAAAGATGGTCTTGTTAAATTATTATAAGCCCTCCCAGGGCATTGTTATATGGAATAGGAAAATAGAAGTAAGGACAGATTTGTACTTACTTATCTATGATTTTATTGAAAACCTACTGTATACGAGGCACAGTGTTAGGCACTAGGATATAAAAATTAACAGAACAGGGTACCTGCTTACAAAAGGTTCACAGTCTAACAGGAACAACAGGAAGGCAAACTAATATTATAGTTAAACCCATAAAGGAATGAGTGTTACTGTGGGAAAATGCACAGATTAGTGTTTCCTGACCTAGGTGGCTTGGGGAAAGGTGAGCAACAGAAAGTCTTTTTGGAAAGGAAGCTCCTAAGCTGTGCCTTGCAAATTAACAGGAGTTTTGTAGGTAAAGAAGGGAAGGTAGACAGTTATGAAATGGGAACTGTAGAGGTGACAGCCCAGCCAGAGGTCCAGAAAGAACATGATCAATCCAGAGAACTTCAAGTAGCTCATTAGGGCTAGACGAAAAAGGATGAGACTAATAAGGCAAACAGGGACCCGGAAATATGGTCTTTATGTAAAATATTGAGAGATTTGAACAATACTCTAAAGGCTATGAGAAGTCACTCAAAAATTACAAGGCAAAGCATGTTATAATCAAATCTACAAGGTCTGACAATTAAGTTCGTGAGCTTGTTGCAACAATGTTGCTAACCTTTTTTGATATCAGAGGGATTATTCATTATGAATTTACCAACTGGAAAAACAGTTAACCAAGTTTACTATTTGGAAGTGCTGAAAAGGCTGCATGAAAAATTTAAAAGACCTGAACTTTTCACCAACAATTCATGGCTCTTGTGTCATGACCATGCAGCAGCTCACACGGCACTGTGAGGGAGTTTTTAGCCAGTAAATAAATAACTGTATTGGAACACCTCCCTACTCACCTGCTCTGGCCCCCAATGACTTCTTGCTTTACCCAAAAATAAAGGAAATATTGAAAAGAAGATATTTTAATAACATTTAGGACATTAAGGGTAACAGGATGACAGCTCTGATGGCCATTCCAGAAAAAGACTTCCAAAATTGCTTTGAAGGGTGGACTAGGCACTGGCATCAGTGCATAGCTTCCCAAGGGGAGTACTTCAAAGGTGACCTTCAGCAATGAGGTGTGTAGCATTTTTCTAGGATGAGTTCACTAGCTTGATTGTCAAACCTTATGCTTGAGGAAGATTACTGCCTACAGTATAGGCTAGGATTGGACCAGAGTGAAGGACATTAATTCGGAGAGTGCTGCAACCTTACGGGCAAGAAAAAGATTCTGCAAAGGCCTAAATGATAAGATAAATAGCAGTAAAAATGGAAATCAATAAATACATTGGGGATAGAATCAATAGATTTGGTGTGAGTAGATATGTAGAAAAGGAGAGAAAGGAGTCAACGCGAACTTACTTGAATCGTTGAGAAAGAAAGTGGAGTGACAGTTGGGAGCCTGTATTCCAGAATCCCATGCCCTGGTGTCAGAGCCAGGTTTGGCCACTGACTGTGATGTGAACAAGTTAATTTGACTCAGTTTGCACATCTGTAAAAAGGATGCTAATAAAATCCTATCAAGGTAGTTATTAAGAGTCAGTGCAAAAATTCACGCAAAGAGCTCAGCATGGTGCCTGGCCCATGGAAATAATAAATAGTAGCTACTGTTTTTATTAATAGTATAGGGTAACTTGCCTAAGTGAGGACGATTAGTGGAGGAACATATTTCAGGGCAGCGAGCATGTTACCTGCAGTTGTACCCACGTTGTATTTCAAGTGTCTGTAGACTACAAAGGTACAGTTAGAGAAATACAGTGTTAGAGCTTGAAAGAAACATCTGGCCTGGAGATATCGGGCTGTCAGAAAAGTCATGACATGTTTTTTCTGTGTTTTTCATAGCAAAAATGCGTCATGACTTTTCCGACAACCCAATATATATTGGGAGCGATCAGTGTACGGATGGTTTGTCAAAGACCCCAGAGAAGATATGATTACCGGGCAAATTCTGTGGAATAGAAAAGAAACTCTAGAGTAGCTAGAATTCTGGGGAAAATGGGCTGTAAAGTCTATAAAATAAACAGAAGGAATTGTCAGAGAGGGAGGAGGAAAGCCAGGAGAACATAGAATCACAAAAACCAATGGAGGAGACTTGCAATAATGGTCAATAGGAAGAGGTCAAGCTAAAAACTGGAAAAGCCCCCCAATCATGCATTAGTAACCTCTGTGGGTGCTGTTTACATAAAGTATTGGGAGGAATAAATTAGATTTAATGGAGTTGGTGAATGAATTGATGGAGGATGAAGCTAGAAAGAGAGTAAGAGTAGACAGCTGTTTTCACAGTAGAGAGAGGGAGAGAGAGAGAGAGGGAGAGAGAGAGAGAGGGAGAGAGAGAGAGAGA
>NW_017732142.1:491018-540548 GCF_001890085.2 Hipposideros armiger | reverse complement strand
GAGAGAGAGAGAATGGCAGAGAGAAATAAGTCAGAGTATTTTTATTTTGTTTTACTTTTTAAGACAGAAGAAACCTCAGCCTGTTTAAATTCCAATGGAAACAAGTTAGTAGAGTCCAAAGAATTATTTGTAGATACACAAGCAAGACTCAATTGTGATATGGCACAGTTCCTGAGGAGGCAAGAAAAAATACCATAAAGCATATAGGCAAAGTGATTACCCTGGAGAATGAAGAGGCAACGGCAGAGGGAGGGGACATGAATAGAGGCATGGCAGTTCATGGTAGGGAATGGGATAGGTAGATGACAAGTAGAAGGATAACAGAATTAAGTCCCATTCACGTTTGTAAAAAAATGAACTGGTGGTAGTGGTAGTAAATTCAGGTGATATGAATTTCTTGGTGACATCTAAACACTGTGCAGTAGGCCTGTTAGGGATTCATTCCCAATAAACACCTCAAGAAAATTAGGGAAATGCCTCTCTTTATTTTTTGACAGTCAGAGACCCTGATCTTGAAGGTCCTTACACACGGTGTCCCATTTAGATGAGCCGTTTCATTGTCCTCAAGTTTGTTTCCTTTTCTGTTGTAGCAAGTGACACCCATAACCACTACAGTTTCCCATTTAGCCCTTCAACTCCCTTTACTGAGGCAACGATTTCATGTGAAAGGCCAGACTGAATGGGAGCTGATGCATTACCATAGGTCACGGATTTCTACATTTACCAAAAAGTTCCATCTGAAGCCTTGCCTCCAGATAAATAGAAGCCAGGTTCCCCAATAAACTCCTTATTCAAAATTGCTGTGAACAGGAACACCTCATGAGCAATAACTCTGTCCTCACCATCGTCAGCCAGCCTTCTCCTTTATCAGCGTCTCCAGCAGACATGTCTGGTATTCACACTCTGTTTTTCCTTCCCTCAAACACCTCGGCTCTTTCCCATTTATCTTTGAAGGGTTCTGGAAACACACTTCAAAGCAATTAGCCTTGTGACAAAAGCAACACACCCCATTTTGCACACAGTTCTTGACTTTACTTTGAGACTGACTGTATCTCAAAGAGAGATGGCACGAGGAGGCACAAAGAATTAACAAGGATCTCCACGATCAAGGGTGCTTGACTCTTCTCGTTCGTACGCAGGCATACTGAGTGTGTGTACCTCACCAAGACCCTTGAGACACGAGAGGTAAGAGCCAGAGAGGCTCCACAGAATAACGTTTCCTTGATCAGTGCGCCCGTCTTCACGCTGCAGCCATCAGGCAGGATGTCTGCTTATTCCTTAGGGGAGCACTCCCAACTTGAGGGGTCTGTGCCAGTCACTCAAAACCCAGTGCAGACCCACCGTTCAGATACGTGGAAAACTGCTGTTACCGACCACGGCTTTTAAGCTAATGAATAACCTGTTGTGTTGCTGGCTCCTCCCCAACAGAAAAATGAGTCAAGAGAGGTTACTAAATCACATCAGGCTTATTGTCCGCGTCCTATACATGTTTTTAAAAAAACAATTATTCACGCATACACCATCAGTAGAAAAAGCAGTCTTGAATTTTTTTTGTTTTAATCATGAAGACAATAGCACTGAAAGAAAACTCATGTTCTTATTACACTCAGTTAGTCAAAAGACAGAAACTTCTGGGCTGTGGCAATATGAATTATCTTCTCAAATAATTTTTAATGGTCATTAAGAAGCTCTTGGTAACATGGAAGGTACATTAATTTTTGCAAACTGATCCCTAAGTGTAAGCCCACTTTGAGACAATGCTGCTCTCTTTTAAAGGAGTTACAGAGTAAAGCTATTAAAATTAGAATTCCATTTATTTGGTAAGGTCACCTTTCTGCCTTACCTAAACTGACACAATATTATCTCAATATTAGGAATAGAGTCAAGTTATTTAGACTACAAAGTATTCTTCCAAAAACACCACTAATTTATCATAAAGACAACTTGTTGTATGATGATTAGCGAAGATAAAATTCACAAAGCCATTTTTCCCCAAAGGGAAATAGAAATGTCTGCATTCAGTAGTAAAACATCTTGGTAAACTGTTATAGCAGTGCTACAAGAAACGCTCAGCACAAAACCCTCTGTAGTGAGTCGCGATTTCCTTGTATAGTAACTAGCCAATCCTTGAGCTATGTACCATGTTTGCAGTCATCATAAAGATTTGAACATAAGACATCTTAGTAATGTAGTGTAGATTTATCAACTTTTATTTCACTCCCAAAACCCAGAGGAGCAGGACATTTTCCCCTTCAGTAGCAGAAGCATTTCCCAACACAAATTCTGAAGGGGAGGAAATATTTTCATCTCTCCAGGAGCATGGAGAGTTTTGAAAATTCCAAGAGATTCTTCTGACCCTCCTCAAAGCCTCCCTTTCCCGTTTCAAGAGTCACTGTTTAAGTGCTCCAGCTTAGATGCTTCAGTTAATATCATCCATCAGGGTATTAATCTACTCTCCATCCCACCATTGTAACCTAAAAACCAGTCTGTCCCACTTGTGTAGGTGTCCCTGGTTTAATAACCTTTCAGATAGGTAATAATTATGAGCTCTTATTATGTGCAGGGCATGGGGCTCAGGGATTTTCTTGCATCATCTTATTTGCACTGATGGCATAGGCATAGTATACCATCTCTATTTTAAAGGTGAAGAGTCTGAGATTCAACCCCATTAAGCTCAAGGTCACACAATCAAAAAATGGAAGAGCAAAGAATCAAATCCTAGCATCGAATCCAAAGTCTCTGTTTGCCATGCTCCACTCTCCTTCCTCACACACTGCACAACGGTACTAGTAGTATCTCAGAGATGAGGCACAGTGTGGGCTATATCTGCCTGAGAAAAAGGGAACTTCTTCTATATGTGACAATGAAATGGAATCATTCATTCCACAAAATATGTTGAACACCTGATTGAATGTTCTGATAGACCCTGGGAACATAGTAATGAACGAATAAGACAAAAATCTCTATCCGTGGAGCTTACATTCTAAGGAGGAGGAGGCAAATCAGGGAATAAATACACACAGTATATGAACAAATATGCATAGTGTATCAGATTGCGACATATCAGATTGTGGAGAAAAATTAAGCAAGTAAGGAGGACATGAAATGCTGAAATACAAGGGGTGCAATTTTAAATAGGGTAGTTAGGGATATAAAATAAAGAGCTCATTTTCGGGGTGCGGTGTTATTTTGATTCTAAATGCAAGGCACTAGCAAATGTCATTTATTAAATCAATGCCGGAAACAGCAGACTTTTTCTCATTAATGAAATATTAAACCACCAAGCTGGCCTACATAAGTCCTTTGACTTTTATGCACATAAAGCATATATCGCTTTCCTGATACTGTTCAATTATATTTTATAGACTTTTATAACAATTATTCTAAAAGAAAATGCATCCTATGTTCTAATTCAGAAGAAAAGCATTTCCCAATGGCGGGAATAGGACCTCTAAGTAGGTCAGAGATTGAGAGAGGTTTGTGATGAATGTTCCTTTACCCAAATACAACATTAGCTCCCTTCATTTTTGTAAGAGAAGTACCACCACCTCTATCTATTCTCACTTGGGGAATAAAAAATAATGCCCTTTTAGGGACAGACCAGAGACTTTCATATTTTTCATGGGAGGTAGAGAGGTTAAAGCACAGACTGGCTCCAGACAGTTCATAAGTGGGATATGGGTTTCTGCAGCTGTAGAATGGAGGAAAGTAATGATAATACCTTCCCTTCACTGCCGTTGTTGAGGTTAAATAAGCTAATATGCAAATGAAGCATTAAGAACAGGGTTTGAGGCAAGGTAAGGAATAAGTGTTTTCTACTATTTGTTTCAAAAATAGCTCTTGCTTTTCTAGCATTTACTATGTTCCAAGTACTAGCATAAGAACATGGTATATACACCATCTCATTTATCTGTAACAACCCTGGGACATAGGTAAGATTTCTTGCCCCATTTGTACTGAAGAGAAAACTGAGATTCAGAAACAGTAATGCGCCCAAAGTCTCACAGCCGGTAAGTAGTAGAGCCAGGGTCCCATCACAGAGCCACTGCTGTCAGAGAGGAGCGTTTGGCATGGATAATTTAGGAAAGTCTGATATAAAACCCAAGAGCTTGCCTTGCTCTGAGCCAGGAGAGCTAACTACCATCAATACACCAGTGCACCTTCTCCTACCGCCTCCTGTACTTGTTTCTACATCACTCCTGACTCCATCTTCCATTAAGAGTGCACATCTTCTGGGGAAGTAGCTCCCAGGATTACTAAATGTACAGTGTTGCCATTATATTTTCTGGGTGACACTTTTTAGAGCGGTAATGCTAACCATGATTCTGTCATAAGAGAAATCAAATTGTAAATCAAAACTTTGGCCCGAACGCTGAGAGCCAGCGTTATTTGGTCCATATTTCTTATAGGATCTGTTGATCATGAAATGAAGAACTTGAAAAAACTAACCATAAATCACAATAGTGGTCTGAAATTGGTTATATGTCATTTGTCAGTTTCATTAGAAGTGTTCGCCTCTTCCATTGGTTGGCAAACTATGGTCGTGGGCCAAATCGAGCTCCACTGCCTGTTTTTCTAAATGAAGATTTAATGGAACACAGCCAGGTCCACTCATTTCTGTGTTGTTTATGACAATGGCAGGGTTGAGTATTGTGACAAAGACGGTACGTCTCCACAAAGGCTAAACTATTTATTACCTGGCCTTTTACCATAAAAGGCTGCTGAAATATTCCTATTTAAAAGTTTATTTGTGAAAAGAATATATACTTAGTAGAAGCACTGGTGCCTGACAGGTGTTCAAGAAGTAAATGATGAATACATATGAAATAAATAAGTTTGGATTCCACAAAATGACTAAAAACAGGAAAGTTCACACTTATCATAGGCAGGCTAAATTAGCAGCTAGTGCATCCCCTGACTTCATTTTGACTTTGCATCCCCTGGAGAAAATGCTTTGCCCATTAGATAGGAGAATCCTTGATTTCAATGGGCTCTAAAAACACAAATTGAAGATGCAGAGTGACATCTAGAGATAAAGTTTTCTACAGTTTTATGAGCGACAGAGAAGCCACAGGTACTTAAATACGAAAGGAAAAACATTAGACAGAAGAAGAATGTCTATCAAAGTGAGATATATATGTTGTGAAGGCAAACCCCACCTTACTTTGGTATATATTAACATAGTATCAATCAACAACCAGTATTGGAAAATGAACTCAGCTTAAATCATATTGAGTTAGCATATCCTTAGCTCTTTACATTTCCTGGGTTCTTCATGACAATATATATGACAGTTCTTTATTTCTACAGAATAACAGACAACAGAATAATAACAGAGTAAAGTTCCCCAGAAAATTTTCTTCACCATAATTCCAGTCTGATCTATCATGCCCCTTTTTGAGACTGAATCTTCACACATTGATTTTAATTTTTAACTTTAAGCATTTTTGAATGCCAAACCTGGTTTCAGTGGTGGTGATAAAAATATGCTATACACATTATTTCTGCCATCAAGATCTTACATATCAGAAAAGAAGTCAGACCCAAAATAATAATGACATTTGTATTCTGACTGGAAATACCAAACAATAGTGTTAGTGAATTCTCCCTCCCTTCCCTCCTTTCCTGAATATGTATTGCACCTACCAAGCGCCAGATCTTTATTTGCTCCTTGCAGGTAAGGTAGGGCAGGGACTCTCAAAAAGCCATCATTCTAGGAAGGAAAGAGAGACAATATGCAGGTTAACAAATGAAGCAACAGGATCCTTTCAGAATGTGACTATTAGTGCAGATGAAATAAACAGAGAGATATGAAAAAAGAAACTCAGGGAAGGGCTAGGACTCACCACTCTCTCTAGAAATATTAACATCTCTGGGTCTCTCTTTCTCTTTGTCTATGAAATGAAAAAAATACCTACTTCATAATTACTGTAAAGATAAAGTAATTCAGTGAAGTCTCTGGTGCTATGTTTAAGATATATTAAGTGTCCAATAAAGTATTATTATCATCATCATGTTTATCATCAAAAGCTTCTTCTCCATTAGTTTTCCAAAGATGAGAAATCTCACACTCTAAATGCAAAATTAGCTACTGTTTATTGAAGACCATACGGTATGCTAGTGCTTGACACAAATTACCTCGTGTATTCTTTATACTTACTCCCATTTCAGATGAACATGCTGAGGCTTAGAAGGCTGGGATGTCTTGCCCATTGGCACATAGCTAGTAAGAGGCAGAGCTAGAATTAGAATGCAGCTATGTCCACAGCCTGTCCCCTTAACCACTATACTAATACTGCAAAGCCACCTAGAAAATATTATCAGAAAGAGACCATGATGACTTAACAATCTGTGGTGAAAGCTTAGTCCTCACAGCACAGTGCCAGCATGCTCCGGTTTGCGTCACACACCTTGTAGACTCAGGTTGGTTTCTAGTCAAACAGATAAACCACAGATAAATGCAAAGAAGCTTCATTTAATCTGTGAGGTTAACACAGAGTGGTAAAGCTAGCACCCTTTACCAAGGATCCAGATTTCAAGACAGGTTCAGAAATATAACAGGCCTTTATATTAAAAAGGTATAGTATATGTTACAATGTGTTTTCATGTCCCTTCTTGCAATTAATCCTCAAGCATATGTTTTTATATATTAACTGCAGACACCAAGGTTCAGAAGGCTTTGAGTGGTAATGAGCGGTAAAGCTGAAATTTCAAACCAAATCTTCTGAATTTGAGTCCCATGTTTAGCACATTGGAAAGCTAAAAATCAGTGGAAAGTGCTGCCTTGATGGGTTGCTGAAGGAGAGAAACATACCGCCACCATTTTGGCTGTCCCTCTGAGTTCTTCCAGGACAGCTAAAAAACTAGCTCTGTAACTTCCCATGGGCCCAAGCGTGACACAGGTGGCCTCCCCGGTAAAGAAGGAGTTGGCTGCCTCCCAGGTGCCCTCAGCCCCATGATAAGAAACTTTGTCCAAGACTTTTAGAAGCAAGACGATTAAATGTCCACTAAAAATGTGGCAGCCCTGAGAGCTTTACTTCTATTTAGAGAATCCCTCCCTTCCCCTCCATCAGTCACATTTTACATTTTAAAATATTTGTATTGGTTTTCCATCCCCTGCTGCATGAGCAGCTGAGGGATCACTTCTCTGTATCACAGTCTTCCGTGTCACCTTTGCCAGGCTATGTGGCCTGAGAAGCACAGGGGAGAGATGGGATTGGAAATGTCTCTCAGAGAAAAGACCAATCTCTTCGCAGAAATATTACAGCTAGTAACTGGGTTCCCAGCTCACAGCCAGCCAAGATGCCTCATTCAGAATTTCTAAGGCCTGGTTCCAATGAGAACAATGAATGGGAGAAGTAGACAGACCCTAGAGATCAAAGGTAAGAAAACCAAAGCAGGCATATTAGGGCTGGCTTTTCCACATGCTTAGCGATTCGCCAATATTTACTTGGAAGAGAGAACATTTAGAAAAGGCTAAATAGCATATGCAAACCACAGCCGATGAACTATATAACATTGTTTCAGCATGGCTCATGAAAAAATTCAGAATGACATTTTATTTTCTAAATTGAGATGTTATAATTTTGAATCCCAGTGTTGCCAGCTGAGTCTTTCCCTCCACAGCATGTTTCCAAATATCTACCTCCTGTGAACAAGAAAACATCCAAGCAACAGGAAGCAAGCCAGCCTTTCAACCATGCACAATGATCAGACTCTGTAATCAATACAGACACCTCCACACTACAATAGTTGCTTGTGTTGTGGAAAGTTTTGCATCTAATCCTTGAGTCTAGTTGCAAATATTACCTAGCACGCAGCTGTTTTCCACTCTGAGCAGAAGAACCTTGAAATCAGAAACACTGAAAAAAATATGTTCCCTCAGGACTTAGTATCACAGTGTGAATAGCAATATCTTTGTTTGCTGCTGAGGTAGCAACCCCTGGGTAGAAATGTGAATTAGTTGTGCATTCTCACTGCTCTCACATGCGTACAGCCTTCTCCAATTCTAACCTTTAAACCCAAAGTTTGGTTTTTGGTTTGCAAACCTCAGAAAAAAATTTTTCTTCCCCAAATTCAAGGCGTTATAGTAACAAGAAAAAGGAGACTTTGGAGTCAAGTACACATGTTCTTAAAATGTGGCTTTGGTTCATTAGCATATGGCTTTTTTCAGCATCAGTTTTATTCTCTGTATAATAAAGATTAGGTAGGACTGTTGCAAAGAAAAATACCAAGCACAGTGCCTGGCACATAGTAGGTATTTTAATATATTTTATTGCCCTCCCTCCCTTTCATCCACTAGTTCATTTTGCTAGATTGAAATACCTTCCATTTTCATCCCGTTTTCCTCATTTTAGATTGAAACATGTTAAGACATACTGTGCAGCCCCCATCGAACATAGAGCCTCAGATATTCTCAGACAGTGAGGCTTACAAGCATTCGAGGTCTCTCTTCCCCAGAGAAGTTTCGGTATAATTCTGAACCTTAGATCCACTAACCGGGACAGCTCAATGTTCTATCGCTCTTTTCCACTCTTCGTGTCTGTGCCTCTCTCTAACTTGGCTCTTGAAAGAAAGTAGAGGCTTTGAGGGCTCATCCCACATCAGATTTGGGTGCAAAGCTCTGTTCTTTTTCCTCAAGAAGCTCCCTTCACACTTGGTATTTGACGATGCTTAGTAATTTTACTGGAGAACTGGAGGTATCTGAGAGGAAGGGTCTGTCGTGTTCTGCACAGAAGTCTGCCATCCTGTACCTCCGGCTGTCACCCATGGTCTTGTGTCTTATCAACAGCAGTGCCAACTCATGATCTTACTGACACATGCAGCCCCCCAGGATATAGAGTTCAGTTTCCTGTCCCCACAAATGTCTCACTCGGGAAACAGCTCTGCTTGACCAGTCAAGCTCTGCTGACTCAGTACTCCTAAAATTGTAGAGAATTTTTTTTCAATTTTACTGGACTCACCACACTTACAAATTTACACTTAAAAAATCTTACATCACCATTTTTTCTTTTAATCCCTACTCCTCTTTCCTCAAATACCACCAAAGACAGCCCAAGTTTCTCTCCTGTGAATCTTTGCTAATAGTTTCATGGATATTTTTAATCAGAGCAGAGCCCAGAAAGTCCTCCATAATTTTTGCCAGAATGGCTATTCTGAATGGAACATTTAAATATTGAACTTGACAGGTAGAGTTAAGAACCCATGCATTAGCGTCTCTGGGTGACTTGTCAAGAAATCTAATCCACAACACAGGATGTGACAGGCCAAGCTCTCCCCGACTATGAATCACCACTCAGATTTTATTCACTTTTATTGTACTCTAATTTGAGTTGATTCCAAGCCCTTTTCCAGCCTCATCATTCAATTTTTAAGCCCTACCAATGATCTCACTTAATGATATGAAGCACCCCATGTTGATTATAACTGTCTTTTAAAAATTGATGCCTGGACACTAAGTCAAAACAAAACAGAAAGATCTACAAGAGGAAAATCCCAGATGCCCCAGTCAGCGTAGAACCTTGGCCCAATTCAGATTTATATAATTGTCTAGTCAAGTTTATCCTTCCATTGGCTCATTTAATGTAACAAAATGCAAAGGGTTATTGATCACTTTGCTAAAGGCCCTCTAGAGCAAAATATCCCCAGTAACAGGACATTTTGTTAATAGGCAGCATCGCAGGACATGGACAGGCTCCAAACGCAGAACACACTGTTACCCTTAAAGAATGGCATCAGAATACTAAAGCTAGCTGTTTTGTAATTCAGTCACCAAGAAAACATTTCCGGAAAGTACACTTCTGAAAAATTGTACCGTTCCAGCCAGGGTACAAGAACTAGAGCATTTTGCTAATTTAAAAAGCCCCAAACCCACACATTCCACCACAATTACAGTTTAACATTTGTGGAAAACTAAATATTTACTCAATAATAATTCAGCTGTGCATGGAGCACTTATGAAATGGCAGGCACACGTACTAAGGACTTCTCCCAATCTTCTGTGCAGTAGAGATTCAGTAAGAATTTGTTATTGATTGACTTTGTTCATGAAGCCACAAATAAAGTTTTGATATTACATAATGTGGGGTCCAGAATTAATAAGGAGCCTACTCACAAATTACATGTAGCTCCTATGATGCTCTTAAAGATCATTGATTATGAAAGTGGTAAATATTCTTCAAACACAAGTTTACTGAATGTGGTTGTTAATTCCTGTTATATGGCTTTGACTTGGTTAGTACTAAGAAAACTTCTTCACTATTTAAGATTGCCCTGAAATTTAGATATTCTGTGACTAAAAGACAGTCAATGCTTTGAAGGGTCCTGGTACCTTTTATTAAATAACTTTTGTCTGACCATTTCTTTTAAAAGTTCTATGGATTGTCTTTAAATTGGCAGCTCTCCTTAGAAAGGATTTCAGTATTTACTTTCTTCTCAATGGGATACCCCTATACCTGTCTATAATTCCATTTCTACAACAATCTTTCAGTTACAATGAACTTTAAAAGAGAAAATAATAGTAGGTCAGGAAACCAGGGTCAAGTCCAGAGACACACCATTTTCTTAATTAGCTACAGGAAATTAAAATGAATTCTAGTAATTTCTTCAGCACTTCAGGAAACTGCATCACCTCTGTGAATGCAGCAATTAAGATAATTCCTGACCATCACTGTGATTAGAACTGAAACTATTCCTATGGTTTATCAGCACCCTGAAGGATAAGTACACTCAAGGTACTACTTCCCTTTGCCTGGTTTTATAACCCCCATATAACAAAACCCAACTGTGTGAAAATTATCATCAACATGACTGAATATCGTGTTACCATTAGTAACATGTAAGCTAGATTTTCCAAGAATGTTAGAACTGGAGAGATTTTTGAGAGGAGATTGTACATTTACTGATTCTGGAAAATGAGGGTCAGACATAAGACCATGTGACCTTCAGTTTCCTCAGAGTCACAGATGGATTGTGAGACCAAGATACTAGATGTCAATTCCAGCTCTTCCTTTTATACTCACTGCACTTTGCCACTCACTAACTTATAGAAGGACTATGCCACAGCCTGTATCTCCCAAGGAAGAATGTCCAGCAAGACATGATTGTGCACAAAATTTTTTCGGAATCATACATAGAATAAAAAAAATCAGATTTTTTTTTCTGAATCAGTACAAGAATTTCAACTAAATCTCCCAGAGAACTTAGTATCAATTAACTCCCTATGACCTTGTAGTCAGACTAATAAACTAATATCTGATAATTAATAAAAATGTCCTCAGACCCCATGTAACCAGATTCTCTTAAGCGGCTTACTATTAATTAGACTGTGGCCCCAAAAGTAGAAGTTTCCATTTTATTTATTTCATTTTGTTACTTTTGCTTTTTTAATTTTCTTGTTCATTTTTTTTCCCCTAGGAAATAGGTTGATGTGAAGGATTCCCATCTTTCTTGTTATGACAACTTTCTTCTCCCTAATCAATACTTTTTAAATGTAGTACTCCAATTTGGGGCAAAAGACCACATATGATTCCAGGGCTACCAATGTTTCCTGCTAACAATATTATCATTTCCAAATGTTTCATAAACATCTTTAATAACAACTGGAAGTCTTCAGCTCACTATATATGCTGATTTTTGTAATGATCTAGGAAGAAACCTAGACCTAGAGTCAAAATACCTCGCGTTCAATACCTAACTTTGCTACTTATATGTGAGCTATATGCCCTCATAGCTCTGCCTTTCTGAGCTAAGTTCCCATGTCCTCATCAATGAAATGGGAATAATAATACCTGTTCTATAGGTTTTACAGGGATATGAACACCAATGGCTTAATGACAATGAAAGTACTTTGTTAGTTCCAAGAAATTAAACAATTAACTCCTCTCAGGACTTCATTCAGGATTCAGGGTATTGACGAGAAAAGTGGCATATTCTCCTGCATTACCTTGATCTCTTAGAGAAAAGGGACAGATGTCAAAAAAGCAATTCTGTGTACATGCTTGAGAAGAAGCCAACCCTGCCACTTTTGCACTGGATTCTATTCCCTCTTCAAGAACGTATTTCCTCCAGTTGTCACCTTCCTCTGTCTCCTGGATCATAAATTTTCCCCTCTTTATGGGATTGTTCCCTAAGCAAACAAAGATGCTGCAATGTCTTCTATTTTTAAAAAAATATTGACTTAATTCTTCTTTGATGACCCTTCTATTTCTCTACTCCCTTTTCCAACAAAACTCTCAAAAGAAATGCTTATAATCACTACCCACTTCTCTCATCTTCTCTTGAACCTACTCCAAATAGGCTTATCTGATAAATGAAAGTTTTCATTAGTATAAACAATAATTTTCTCCAAAAATACTCATTTTGCTTTACTCATTTTTTCCTGTTTTGTAGTTTTTCTCCAATTTTCAAGAGCAGCCTAAGAATGTATCCCAACTGTTTTAGTTTTGTCTTTACTCTGTATCTTTCTTGAGTCCTATTATATCTGCAAAATCATTTATACTTTTTACTAAGTATTATAATAATAATTATCTCTCAGAATTACTTCAAAGGTTAAAAGTTTAATATTCTTGACTATTTTATAACTTAAAAATATACAGCCCAGCACTTCCACTTTGGTATATTCCTAGGTATATGCCAAAGAAAAATAAAAACATCCACATAAAAATTTGTACATAAATGTTCATAGCAGTAATATTCATTATAAGTAAAAAGTGGAAATCACCCAAATGAATGGATAAATAAAATGTGGTATATACATAGGATGGAATATCATTCAGCAATAAAAAGAAATAAGTACTGATACATGCCAACAGCATGGATGAACTTTAAAAACATTATGCTAAGTGATTGAAGCCAGTCATACACAAAAGACTACATGACTCCATTCATATGAGATGTTCAGAACAGCCAAATCTATGGAGAAATAAAGTATATTAGTGGCTGCCTAGGGCTGGGGAAAACAGAGGGGAGGTGGAGAGTAACTGTGAATGAATATGGAGTTGATATTCAGGGTGAAGAAAATGTTCTAAAATTAGATTGTGGTGAGAGTTGTACAACTCTGCAAATACACTAAAAACTCTTAAGTTGTACATTTTAAGCAGGTGAATTTAATTATAAATAAACTGTATGTCAATAAAGCAATATATAAGGTGAGCATCATTAGTCAC
The DNA here is from genome assembly GCF_001890085.2 of Hipposideros armiger. Lineage (NCBI taxonomy): Eukaryota > Metazoa > Chordata > Mammalia > Chiroptera > Hipposideridae > Hipposideros > Hipposideros armiger. The sequence goes on along the minus strand of NW_017732142.1, from coordinate 527,382 downwards.
AAATCAAGTTGACAGAATGCACCCTTGATATATATTGTTTTCAATTGCACTCCACCTCTGTGGCTTTCCTCCAAAAATCCATAACTTTATACTAACTATTAGAAAAACATCAGCCATAATCAAATTGAGAGGTAGTCTATAAAATACCAAACCAATATTCCTCAAAGCTATTATGGCTATCAAAGATAAGAAAAGTTATAGAAATTTTCACAACTCAAAGAAACTAAGATGTGATGACTAAATATAATGTGATATCCAGGATAGCATCCTGAAACAGAAAAAGGCATTAGGGGAAAACTAATGAAATCTGAATAAAGTATGGTGCTAACTCCATATAAAAATTATTAGTATTGGTTCATTAATTGTGACAAATGCACCATAGTAATGTAAGATTTTAATAGTAGGGGGACTTTGATGTGGGTTGTGTGAAAACTATCATCTTTTCTATAAATGCAACACTTTTTTTTAAAAAGCAATATATAAATGTTTGTTAATAGTGTCAGAACTTATAGTAAAAGCATAATACTAGTAACAGTGATAGTAGTTAGTAAAGCAAGGTTGCTCAGCAGGCTAGAATGGAAAACTTAGTTAGCTTCTGGTCTTTCACATATAGCACACATATGCATAGCTGAGATTACGCCCACTCAAGGAACCATAATTTCAACTTTAACAATCAGATAGAAACTGATCCAGCTCACATTTAAGAAAAAAAAAAAGGAAGAAAAGAAATCCCTAAATAGGGTCTTTATCTAGAGGTTTTATAAAGTTGACAAAAGGATGAGTTGAAAAGGACTGACTCCAAAGTCTTATGAGAACTACATACCAATATTCCACATAATTAAGTGAAGAGTAAAACACATATAATAGGGCTTGACTTCAAAATTTCAAGCTGATCCTCACACACAACAAAGAAAAGATAATCCTCTACCATAAGGACAGAAGCTCACTGGCTCTTCGAACTTCCTTTTCCCACTCTGCTCTTCTCAACCATCTCTGCTGGCAATCTCTCTCTTTAAACGCTATATTTTAATCAACTGATTTTTACAGCCTCCTTTCTTTGCCTTCAATATACTCTACACAAATGGCTGTCTACTTCCTGGTGGACTAAAATGGTTCCATGGAGCTGAAATTATCAGAAAACACTCTGCCTTGCAGCTCTATTGCCTTTGGCAGCTGCATCTCTCCTTCTGTCCTAGCAACGGGAGGCCAAGCACGCCTTAGAGTGTGACATCACTTCATCATATAAAAATGATGGCTTTTGTAATGGTTTCCACAAGCTTGCTAGAGAAAGCGGTAGCTCCACTTCTTTACATGGTCTGCAATTGGAACTGGCATACCAAATTATTTCTGGTCCCCATGATGTGCCCTGCTGTCTCATGCCTCCTCCTCATCACACACACCAAATCTCTGCAGGACCACTCTTCCTGCCTCTCTTTACCTTCAGATTTTGGCTTAGATGTCAGTGAAATTGGAACGCTCTCATTATCCATCCCCCAACTCCAAGTCCAGATCAGGTGCTCTCATAGAACCCAAAATTTCCTCTGTCTTAGAGTTTATCTCATTGTATTATAACTACCCATCAGATCGTAATTACATGAAACCATTGGCAATGGCTCTCTGGATCACCATCAGATCCTCAAGGATCAGGACACTGACAGACACACAGTAGTGATGCAAATGGACCTCCTACAATGAATAGGATTGGGAAATCCCTTCCCAATCAAAAATATATTGTAAGATCATTTCCCCTTGATGACTGTGTCATGCTGTTTCTCAAGGACGCTTATGTCCTGGGGGCAGAGGCTGCTGTAAAGAAGCCAGTTTTTCATATCATCCCATATCCCATGCATTACTCTGGCAAAAATGGAAATGCTTAAAAACGATGGCCGAAAGATATTTTCAAATTTGCATTTTTGTCACTTTATTTCAGATAAGGATAACAACAAAAATGAAACTTTAGCAACCGCCGTGAAATTAATTGGGTATGAAAGACAATCTTCAGGACATTTCCTTTCTGTGTGTTTGCTCCCATATTGAGTAAGAGCTGTTAAAACCCAAGCTCTGGCTACTCGAAAAACTTGTGAACATTTTAGAAATGGATTAAGTTCAATCAAAGATATTTGAAATCAACTAAAAATAATTATGAGTGGGATTAAATGTATTCTGTATCATTCCACCAGAGACATATTTTTCTATGGGTCTATCTTAGAAAATCATATATTTGTTTCATTTCACACCTCCTTAAATTTTTAAAAATATATTTCAAATAAAAAGCTGAAATGTATTAAGAACTCATTTTGCAAATTAACCAGTCTCCATTTATAAGGTATTTTTAATAGTAAAAAATAAAATTATTTGCAAAAATCTTCTGATAATATGTTGGAGTACTGAAACCCAGAGAAAGATCATGGTTAAATAGTTTGAAATAATTCTTTCCATGCTTGAATTTATTTAACATTTACTGAGGGGTATTTTATTTCACCTCCTGTACTGAATCCCTGAGGACAGAGAAATGAATAAACTTACCCATGTCCTGAAGAAGCTCACTGTATATTGGAGCGATGGACAAACATAGCTCATTGCAGTAAAGTTCGAGAATATACATAGGGAGGTGCAGGGAGCAGTGGACGCTCAAAGCAGAGAAGCTAACCTCGAAATAGGTTGTTTTTTGTTGTTTTGTTTTGTTTTGGAGGGGGGAAGCTGTGAAAGCACATAGCAGAGAAACTAACCTCCAAAGAGGTTGTTTTTCTTTGAGACAATGAAAATTGCTCCCTCACTGACATTTACTGAAAGATGGGTAGATATTAACTGTGGATTCTATGTTTCACCTGACAACTGTAGAAAAAAATATAAAGCTAGAAGAAATTCAACCTTGAAGTTTAGAAATTTAGCAACAATAAGTGTTTTGGATTTATACTTAGAAGAAGTTAAATGTTTTGGCAACTATGGTGGGGATGACACAGTAGAAACCTCATCACTGAAATGCAAACGACTTTCCTAGAGAGCAAAGTATAAAGGAAAGGGGACAGGCTGTGACTTAAGTAGGCTTAGGTTGGATTACTCCTCCGACACCTATATGCATGTGTCTTTAGACAAATCACATACACTCTCTAAACCCCGATCTCTTCATATGCAGAATAGAGCTAATAGTAGCTTACATGTAGAGTTATTATAAGTATTAAGTAAGATAATGTTTACATATCTTTGTGACGGGGCATCATGAGGGACTCAAATGTGATGGAAGCAGCCTAACTGTAAATCAAGCCAGGAATTCCAAAGCGGGATGCTCAGTCCTTGGCAAGGAGAGGGAAGATACTGGCAAGTATGAAACAGTGATCTGATGTCAGGGAAGCTGGAGTACTAGGCAGAGGACAAAGGCAGGGGTGTGAGAGATGATGATGACGATAAAGATAATAATTACTATAGCTCCTTCCAAAGCTCAGAATTAAGCCTTTGATGTCAGTGGTAAATGTGTCAAGTGTTGCTCTTGAAGAAAAGGAATTAGTTATTATCTCTCCCACCCAAAGATAATCACTGCTACAGTTTTAATACACCCTTCCTATAATTGAAATACTATAGTCTCTTTATATTGTCATCAGTCAACGGGTAATATGCTCATTGTGTTTTAAAGTTTCAAAGCCCTTCTCCCATTATTTTATTTCCTCAATGTTCCTGTAAGTAAATGAAGCAATATGACCAGATATATTTCCAGATGTAGAAATGGAAGTACAGGTGAATGACTTTTATTAAGGTCTTAGAAAAACACTTATAAAGGCAAAGCCAGGTGATTTAACTCTGAGCTCAGGCCCATCCCCAGCCTTTCCCTGAGTGCAGAGGTGAGAGAAGAACCTGCTCACTTATTTATTTTGATGGTGGTCTTGTCCCTGGGCATTCTTGGATATTAAACCTCATCCTGCCTATTGTCCTAGCTCCTGTGCGCTGCTTGTAGTTAGGACTACAGTAAATCCCAGAGTTTGTTTTCTCTGACATCCGCCTCCCTTCACCCTGAAGGAAAGTTGTGCAGTGGGAAGGCAGAAGCTTGGATCCCCAGACTTGGATTCCAATCCCGGCGCTAAGACTCTACAACTCCCGCCAAAGTACTTACCAGCATGGGTACCTCCATTTTCTAACTTGAAAAATGAAGGATGTGATGCCTATCTTGGAGGATTCTAAGCTTTTTAAATGTGGTAGCATATGTAAAGAATATCGTATAGTGTCTGGAACATAGACAGTCAATCATTATTGGCTTTTTTGCTTAAGACACTGCATCCTTTTCAAACTACTGTGTTACCTCATTTGATATAGGGGAGTAATACTGGCTTGGTGGTACAGGCAACCTGTAAGAAAGGTTATGATCATTTCTCAGGACCACATATAGGTAAATAAAGATGGGATTAAACCCTAGGTCTCCTAATACTTGTCACAGACACTTTTAGTGCCTTGTGTCACATCCTCTTAGGCGGACTCTGATTTCAGCCATAGCTACAATGATGGTTTTGCATGCAGAGGACATCCCACTTCAGGTATCCACTGTCCCCTGCTTATCTATCCTCTTCTCTGCCTCAAGGTTCTCTCTAAAGCCCCCAGGAGTTTCCAGGCTGGAGAATCCTAGAAGTGCAGTGCTGTTAAAGTCCCCCAGGGCACCCCTCTACAAAGAGGAGATAGTAGCCAGTGGATAAATGCCCCAACCTCTCTTCCTCTGGATAGATAACCCTGCAGTGCCCTACTTGATGTGGGCAGTTGCCTACCATGGGAGCAGTCTCAACACCCTATTTTGGCTTTTCCTACTCAATCTCCCTCTCCTCTATACCTCTATACAGCTTCGTGGGACCATCTCCCAAATAAACTGCCTATACTCAAATCTTTTTCTCAGACTACATCTTGGGAAATAAATATTGGGGAGGGGGGATATGGGGGTTGATTTCATTTTCCTGCTTTGCTTTGTTCTCCTTTGTGTTTGCACGGCATTTGTCTCTATTTCTCTCTCCATAGGTCACCAAGATGCTGGCAGTGGTTGTAATTCTGTTTGCCCTTTTATGGATGCCTTACCGGACTCTTGTGGTTGTCAACTCATTTCTCTCCAGCCCTTTCCAAGAAAATTGGTTCTTACTCTTTTGCAGAATTTGCATTTATCTCAACAGCGCCATCAACCCAGTGATTTACAATCTCATGTCCCAGAAATTCCGAGCAGCCTTCAGAAAACTCTGCAACTGTAAGCAGAAGCCAACGGAGAAACCCGCTAACTACAGTGTGGCTCTAAATTACAGTGTCATTAAGGAGTCAGATCATTTCAGCACAGAGCTTGATGATATCACTGCTACTGACAATTATTTGTCTGCTACGAAAGTGTCTTTTGATGACACCTGCCTGGCTTCTGAAATAACCTTTAGCCAAAGTTGATTCATGAATTAGAAGAAAATGGACCACAAAGTAAATCCATGCAGCCCCAGAGAGGAAAAGGCCAATAATCACAGTGAAGAAAGAGCAGATAAAATCTTTGCCAGTGCTCCAACAAGTCCTAACCCAAAATACTTTAAGCCATGAGAATGACTGTATTTTAATTCTGATATCACAAAAAAGTGAAGCAGACCTGGAACACAGCCAAAAGGTGGAAATTGAAAGTATAGCCCTTCCCATTTAATTTGAGAAATTCACTTTATTTTGGGGGCCTATGATGTTTAGATAAAATCTAGACATCAATCTACATTAGTCACAATAACACTGTCAAATGTGATTTCTTAACTGTCCCCAAATTATTATACATTTGGTAATGCAAATGTTTGTACTTAGCATTTCAACAAAGTACAGTGCTGTTTCATGACTCTCTGAGACTACAGAGAAAAACAGAAAAAAATAATTTTATTTATTGAGTAAAAATGAGAGTTTGGACAAATATGTTCACTGTAGTAAAACAAAAACACAGGTCATAATGCTTATACAATTCTGAGATGATTTTTATATCTTACACAATAGATGGTAATCATTCAACTTTAATATAAAATAAACCTCAAAATAGCCAAAATGACAAATTATGAGGAAATTTAGGTTTAATTTTTAGACAAATCCACCTCTCCTCAACTCTTCGAGCCTCCTAAATGATGGATGAGACATGAGGAATATTCAAATTACATAACTGTGAAGACATAAACTAACACATAATTAATATTGAAAAGTATATCCAAGTCAAGTCCAAGGAGTTAAAATAAGGTTTTATTTTTTTTCTCTGAAACTTTTAAGGAAGAAAATCCTTTTTGAGCAAGCATCCTTGTATATAAACCATTGAGCCATGTCAAGTGAATGAATCCTTCTAACTGACTCTAGCTTAAAAATTGGGAACATTTCCGTAAGCTTAATTGTTACAACTATTACACTTTCGGATAAAGACTCCCCAATGAGCATTGTATGTAGTCTACAGATTTTAACTTGTCTGCAATTGTCTTTCCTTCCTGCCTGCTTGTTATTTGTAGGTTCCTTTTTTTTTTTTCCAAATGATAGTGATGTTTTTTTCACAGAGTCTAAATCAAAGCAATGCAAAATTCTGTTCGCTTTCTTTTCAATAGAGCTAGAACTGATTTTATTCATAATCAATATCTCTTTATAGTTATGACTTAGACCTGCTATTCTATTCCAGTGATTATTAGAGAGATGGGAATGTGAATTTACCCAGGCACACTGCCTGGTCTTACTTTAATCTCTTTCACATCGCTTTGGTCAATCAGCATTCCCAAGTGTATAAATTGATCTTGGTGATGATTCAGTAATAGCTGATTTTTAATGGTTGGGTCAAAATGTACTGGGTACCTTTAAGTGTCCCAAAGGCTGGAATTTTCCCTCTCCAGCCTGTATCTCTTTCTGTGCATTTTTTCTAGATCCTAATCATGAATGATAATTACCCCTCACTACCTTCTTAATGAAGAACAGAGCATTCTATTTTGGAAACTTCAGTTTCAAAATGCTGCTTCATGGAGACTCTGCCACACAAAACCTCATTCCAGATATGCTTTTGTGAAAACTGGCCTCATCTACTACAAGAAGATATTCTTAACTTGTCATTGAACCAGTAAACCAATGCAAGCAAATATGTATAGGAAATACCCTACAAGTCTAATTGCATGACACTAACTGACTTTTATCCTGGATTAAATATTAATCTTGGAAATAAATAGATGGAGCCTCAGAATCACCCAACCCTAAACCACAAAGCATATGTATAGGTGCATACAAACACATATACACATGTAAATAAATTGCTTAACAAAAGGTATTAGGATATATTAGATTTTCTTCATTAGGGAAAAGAACCGATATCATTGAGCATCTAACTATGTCTAAGGCATGCTGCTGGTCGGTACTTAGTCTACATTATCTTCATCATAGTCTCCACACCTGCCATGTCTCTGATGATAAGACCAGGTATCAGCGATCAATGCAGCTTCCCTAAATTGTATAGATACTGGGGAGAGAATTTCCTTTTTTAATCAGCATGCTGATTAAAATTCTTGTGGCCTGATGGCCTAAATTATATATACATTTTATATACTATATACTAATATATAGTATTCAGGCCACAAGAATTTTAATATATATATATTGCAGGTTGGTAATATCACATGTGAAAAAAATTACAATTAGTCTTACAAGTTACACACAGAACACAGTACACCCTTTCCACCTTTGGAAATTTAATATATGAGCGCAGTTTTTCCATTTTAATTTTAAAAAGTTATTTGCTAATAATCTGTTAGTTTTAGGCCACATGGGAAATTCAAAAGAACATAGTTCATAGTGTTTCAACTCTAAAGCAAATACCATTACAAAATTAAATGTTCCCATGCAATCCTGAATAGATATTCGGGTTTACACAGAAGAGATATAACTTTTTAAAGTATTCTTTCTCACACTGTACTAAATCATAAAGTATTTCCATAAAGAATCAAAACTTCGTATACCATCCAATTAAAAATAAAGAACTAGATTAAAAATTGCTGATGGAAGGAAGTAATATTATTAAGGGCCTCTCAATAAAATTCCTTGCATTGTTTTATTACTTCCAATTTCATTAATTGCAGGATATCTTTGATTAGATCTTGCACCTGAGGTAATTAGGTAAAGGTCACAGATCACTAATAAAACAAGCAAATATAAATTCTCTATTAGGACTTCACTATCAGCATTTTGAGCGTATTTCTAGAGCTTCACTCGACACAAATATTCTAAGTGCTGAAGAGAAACGGGAAAAGTCCAAATTACATTCATTCTTAAACAGGCTAAATGCACAGAACACTACACTTTGATAATATTTCAAAACAAATGGGTGGTTTGAGCTAACCCACAAGTAAAATCAAAGGAAAACTATCGCCATAAAACTTAGTTTAGTGTAGCTAAATCTTAAATGGATACTTTAACTGTTTCATTTTCAGAAGAATGCCTTGGAATAATGACAATATCTCTTGAAGCTGGGACCACATGGTTTTTAACTGCTCTTGAAGAGTAAGAGTTGTATCATTCTAAACTATGTGAAATCTGTAAACATGACAGAAGAGAAAATATTAACTTTTTGGAGGAAAAGAAGGTTTTAAATAGTTTACCCAAGACTCTGAATTCTATAAATACTATATTCAACATTAAGGAATAGAGTAAGAATGGAGTAAGAACACTAGATGAGAGAGTATTCAGAAACAACTAGTCAGTCTCAGGTTCAAAGAAATTTTTCCAAATGTTTGGAATCACTTGTTCCCCTTGGAAGAAGCAGAGGATGGAAACATCTAGCAATTTATTTTCTGTTTAGGAGCTCGGTTGTCTACAGTAAATATCCATCAAACACAAGATTTGGCTGAGCAAATATGTTTTCTGAGTAATACACATGAAGAAGTCTCACGAAGCTCTGTAGTGATAAACATATTTTTCTTTCTCCTCCTTCCCTATTAAACTTTTATCCCTGCATAAACATCGTTTTCCTCAGAGCAGGCAGTTTCATCTGACTTCATTTAAGACTAAACCTGAACATTAAATATCTTAAGTCAAAGTGTAAATATTTCTTCAAACTATATTTATTTATAAGGAAACATTTTTTTTATTCTGAACATTTTCATGTTTTCATAAAATCATGTTTAAGTTATGGAAAAACTGATGCTTCTAAAGTTTCTATTTAGCTGACATTCCCGTTTTTATGGTAAAAGTCATGTGTAGAATGGAGCTGCTCAATATGGCTTTTTCCTCACAGAACAAATAAAAAAGGCTTGGCATTTCAGAGGTTTCAGTGAGAAACCAAAAAAAGAACAGTCAATATGTGAAAAAACACTGCAGAAAACAAAAGGCTCTTCCTAATCTTAAGGCTCTCACAGTCCTTGAAAAAAACAAAACAAGACCAGTATGATAGCATTTCAAGATAATATTGGCAATATTTAGAATATGAAATAGAAAAGTCATAAATGTTTTAAAGAAGCAATTATTAAAAGCCTATTTAGAAATGTCTGAAGATAGCTTTTAATATAAAGATCATTGATATATTATGATTCTATTTTATGAATAATTAGAAATATTGATTAACTTAATTATTAACTTAATTGATTTCACAGCAGGAATAAAAAGTTCAGATAAGACCCTACAACATTTTTGTTTATATGTTTGGTCTACAAGTATAATCTCAAATCACTCAGCAGAAAATCTCACTTACAAGAGTTGCACACTGGGGAACAGTTTTGTTACCGAGATGGTTAGCACCAAATGGACCATGCTGATGAAAACTAGATCTGGAAGGTTCTGATTTTAATATTCAAATAATCTTTTTTGAAAAAAATGGCTGTGAATGCATGTGTATAATGTTGTCAGGACCATTAACGTTCTTATAAACCAAGCACATTCATAATCAATCCAACCTGAGCTGACTGATTTATGTTTTAGAAATTAGATCTGGGGAAAAAAAGGGGCGGGGTGAAATAGGACAGCTGGGACAGCACACTGTCAGAACTGTCAAATCTGAATCCAGGAAGAAAACAGACAGTTTTATGGCCAATAACAGCAACTCCTCACAATGATGGCTTGTGTGTCCTCATGGAGGAGCATCTAGGTCAAGTCCATATTACAGCCTCTCTCCTGCAAGAATGGAAATGAAAGCACTTTGAAAACTATAAAAGTTAAAAGGATGGGATAAACGATGGTGTTGGCTAAAGCTTGTGCCACTTATTTGGGCCCTGAAGCAACAGCCCTAAGTGGCTATTTTGTTCCTCACAGAGTAATAGACCAATTTTTGTAGATGTGGCTGTTCTCCGATGTGCAAAAAAGATTATGAACTTTCTCAAGAATGTTATGGACTGATATGGATAAAGATGGAAACTTTTCAAAAAATAAAAACAAACCCAACGTAGCAGTAGAATGAGACTCCACCTGCCTGAAGGTCTAAGTTCAGAAGTCAACAAAAAGTCTCTGTATTCCCAAAGTGGAGCAAAATGCTCCCGTAAGGAGGCCAGATGTTTACTTCCTCGCCAGGAATGATAAATTACTCCCACTTTGGTATATATAAGAATCAACTAGGAACTTTTCTTAAAATGTGCTATATTTGGCCCTGCCACAGACCTTCCCATTTATTAGAATCTCTATAGGTGATTTTGACGTCTATAGTCAGTCTTGCCACACCCTGAAAACCACTAAGTCCTGCTCCCCATGTAGAGGCTTCAAGGCTCTTAATTATCACATAATTATATAAACAAACTACATGGAAAACTCCTTGAGGGTAAGTCTATTTCATCTTTGTATTCCACAAATTATCCAAACTTGGATGATATCCCAATGCATTCGTTCAACGAATGAATAAATCAATGAATCCCAAACTAAGCAATACACTGGCTTAGACCTTCTGATAATGTCCAATTTGCCTGCAGATCTGTCTGCATGATAAGGCAACTAGTTCTATTTGGTTTCTTTAGTTTTTTAAATAGCTCTCTCAGCTCAGTGAAAGACACTGCATTAAATATGCTAGATCATGGTGAGAATACTCCTTTAAGCATGTCAATGCTTGACATTTTCAATTACATTTTCATGTCCTAATTGAATAAAGAGAAATAAAGACGACGAACACATTGTCTCTTTGAGGGAGAGTATAATTTAGTGACAACATACCAAATTGTGATTTCAGAACTACCATTAACTGAGCTCTTCAGAGGGAAAGGGACGTCAGTGGGACATGGAATCATTAACGATGGCTCTTCGTAGAGATGATAGAACTTTTTTAAAGGACACATTTGGCTTAGGTAGTTAAAGGAAAGACAACCCATGTGGGAGAAATAAAATGTGTGAGAGCAGGAAGACACCAATAAACCTTAGAGCAAGGCTCTGGACACGAAGGGTATGTGTCCAAGGCAAGTCCATTTCATGAGGGAGTGCTTGAGGAAGGCAACTAGTCCTTTCATATTTGTTACTACCAGTAAGGCCCAAGTAAAGGAAAAGTAAAAAGTCAAGGACCTACCTGTACTTATATTTGGTGAGGAAATATTCACTCATACACTAGAATATAGAGTTAAAAAGCATATAGGTCAGCTATGTGGATTTTTAAAACTTTGTAAATTTCATTTATTATCTATACAAAATGTAGTACACTATTTGTCTTATAAGTGATATAATTTTAAAAGTATTCTTATACCCTTAATTTTCCAAGTGCGCTATATCTATCTATCTATCTATCTATCTATCTATCTATCTATATATCTAGTTTTGTTTCTGGATTTTATTGTCACCATATATTTAAAAGTGTTTATACCTGTATATATACATATATATATATATATATATTATTCAGGGGTCCATAACAACTGCAAATTTATCCAATTATGCTAAACTTAGAGATCAGAGCTAGCACAGGGACCTTGGTCCCTTCTGAACTTAAGTTTCAAAATTAAATATGAAATTGAAAAGCATGTAGTGATTAGCTTCTGGTTACTCATGACAACATTGTAGACTTGCATGTTGCTTCTGATGTGCTTCTGAATGTGTTGGCTCCCTTCTATTGATTTGAGAAAATTGTATGCTGACTCTCTTTATCACTTGGGGATTAATCCTTGCATCCTTGTGGAACAATGACTCTTTATTAAGAAAGTACAGGTATTACACGTTCTGCTGTGGGAAACTGTGTCTGTTCTGATGTATGTATTGTGAGCAATAAAGCTTCAAACTGAAAGAACTGGCTGTGTAGCTTTCTTTTCCTTCCAAATTATTTCATTTTTGGTATAAGTTGACCCTAAACCACTTGCCCAGAAGAACTTCATTTTAATCCAGGGGCACCTAACATGTGCCACTGTGGTGTTTGGAGATGATTATAAGTGACATGGAGATAGACATTTTCCATTTTAATAATAAATTTCATGTATATTGGAACAAATATAATTAGCTCATCAAATTGATGATGTCAATGATATTAATTAGTTCATTTAATATTGGTATTAGATAAGGCAAAAACCATGAGAGTTAAATAAATGGCTGAAGTTAGGGCAACACTGACGTGATCATTTCAAATGTCTCTAACTGTCCCTTTTTGAACCACAGAAAAGTAAACTCAAGTATTTGTGGATTATTGGAGAACAGATTCCTCCATTACCATTGTAATTCCAAGTAATCTCTAATTTACCTGGAATAGGCAGGTCAAAAATATGCAAACTCTGAAGTTCATTTCTGTGTAGAAGTGGGTTTGGCAGCTCTACTAAACAGACTCCATTTGATAAAGTTCATTTGGGCATGTAAAAGAAATACTGGTTTAAGTAAATCTCACACTTTGCTTGAATAACCTCATTGTTTAATACTTGGAGAACATGGGAAAAATAAAATAAAAAGAATACATTTGAAGCTCTGTAGTGTTCATTGAACAAGAGAGGATTAATCTTCTCTATGCAGGAATAAAACAACCTGGCCACCACTAACACCATCTACCTTTCAGTACATTTGTTCTTATATTATGATATGTAGCACCTCCAGCTATATAAATTTTCCTCAATTCCCCCAGCCATTTGGTTTAGTAGGATTTTACGAAGTACCATATTCTTCTTTCCTAGATCTCCTGATAATGCTATAAAAATCAATGAAGACACACTTTTGCTTTCTATGGTCAATAAAGTAAAGTGACTAGCACGCTACCTGGCACAAAATGGACTCTCCAAAAATATCTGTTAATGTATATAAATGAATGTGCTTATTAAAGAATTAGATTTAATGAACACAAAGCATTTTGTATCACAGATAATACATCTGCGGGTGCAGATTGCATGTAGACACTGAAAGTCTCAGGTCTCCTCAATCCCAAGCACCATCCACTTGTTCCTATTAATCTTAAATATGTTCAGCTTCATGATTCAATACTGTTTCCTCTGATGTGAAAAATCCACTAAATGTGCTCACACCTTCCACTCCACAAAACTGCCAGCTCTGCTGATAGCAATTCCTTATAAAAAGTGAGATAATGTGGATGATTCTATGCAAATAAGCCAGTGGTAGCAGCCGCTTGTGGAGCTTTGTGCCACATCTCCTCTTTGGCTCCCATGATTTCAGCGCAGCTGTGGTGGACAGTTCCTCATACGTTGCCACTCTCCCCTCTCCAGCCAACCAAGGTGACTCTGCTTTTCTGTCTCACAGCTTTCTCCAAAGCAGAGCAAAGCTGCTCAGCTTGAGCATAGGTAACCAGGGATTTCAAGGGGGTTAATGCCCCTGGGGACAACACTACAACAGTAAGGGATGTCAACTGATGGACAAAAGCTCCAGCCTCCCATCTCCTGGTGGAATATTTCTGAGGCATCTTCAAAATGGTTCTTTATAAGATCTTCAGTGTGAATGAGCCCCCGCTCTCCATTTTGGTAACCAGCTCAAAGACATACGCTTCAGTAACTTTTCTTCCTTCCGTGTCTTCCTCTCCCAACTTCCTTACTTCTGCCTCCTGAAGTCACCTCCAAAATGTAACATTTGCACCCAAATCCTTGTTTGAGGCCCAGCTGTGGGGAACCATCCGTGCTACAATTTTTTGAGTGGATGTCTAACGACTGGTTGGTCAGAAATATCATAATCAGAAATTGACATTGAGAATAGATCTCATTGTATTTGCAATCAGGGATTGCCTTCTAAAAATCTCAAATAGCTGATATTGTGTATCAGTTATTACACTTCTATAATGTATAGCACACATTCTATAAATGACAGGAAATAAAAGTTATTCCTCTATACTATTGAAACTTAGAAGAGTCTTTCATTTAATTTCATTTTTGTTCTCCTCATTCTATCTTATGAAACTTATGAGTATTTGACCCAGCATGTAGTCATTGTATCTATGAAATGGAGATAGATGCATCTAACTTATGCATGAATTATGAGGATTAAATTCAATTACACATAAAATTAGTTATAAGATACATGGCCCATGATATGCACTTAACATTTTTTAACAATTACCTAATCAGGCTTAAGACAAGGAACTCTTTTTTTTTTTTTTAAGATTTTTATTGGAGAATTGGGGGATGGGAACAGTGCCGGGGAATTGGGGGAAGGGGAACAGACAAGTTGCTGTCGTTTTGTTCTTCAGTCTAGTTGTGGAGGTGTGGAGGACGTTGCTTCACTGGCCCAAATTGGCACCATCATTGCGCTCTTCCCGGGTGAGGCAGATCAGTCGCCAGCTTCTGGACGGCCGCTCACTGCGGCTGCTGGCCGCTCATGCTGGCTGCTGGCTACATAACGTAGCCCATGGCAACCCACTGCCACAGGGGCTGCAGCCTACGCCATCACTGGCGACTCACAGCAGCCCAGCTCCAGGTTGAGCTGTTGTTCAGCATCTTAGCTGTGGAGGGCAGTGTCACTGGCCCTCATATGTGGGATCCGAACCGGGGCCCTCTGGCGTCCCAAACCAGCTCTTAACTAACACACCACTCGGCCGGCCCAAGACAAGGAACTCTAACCATATCAACTCACAAATATTCATTGAGAAGTGCTATGTACAAAGCACTTTCCTCGCTCCTAGGATAAGACAAAGATGACAAGAATTCTCCTCAAGAATCTTACAATCTGGCTGAAGAGACCAATGCAAACATTTAATATTTTGGTAACAGTACAAAATTTAACTAGCAGTTCATGATGCCAAGAGAAAAAAAAAGGTGCATAGTGAATTCTGTAAGTATTAACACAGACAATAATTACCAACAAAGTTCAGAAGAGAGAGAAATCACTCCAGGCTAAGTCATCAAGAAGAGACCTTGAAAGGCATTGGAATATGAGCTGAATGTTAAAAGGCAGTAAGCTGTGAAAGAGCAGAGAAGGTATGCAGTGAAGTAGACAGAAAGGGAGGCATTCAAAAAATGCATATATATGATGGTGTGGAGACAGAGGAGTGTGATAAGAAACTATGGAAAATTAACTCATTTACAATAGGCTATCAAGAGCAGAGTAACAAGCTGAAATCAGATAGTACTAATTCAAAAAGGGAATTTAGTTGGGCTGTGTTTTACTGTCACACTAAAACTTTTTCCTGGAACTTTCAGACATGAAAATAGTAATACAATCATATATTATGTTTGTGTGACTGAATGTTTGTGTCCCCCTGAAATTCATGTTGAAATCCTAACCCCAAGGTGATGGTATTTGGGGGTAGGGGCTTTAGTAGGTGATTGGGTCATAAAGCAGAGCCTTATTAACGAGATTTGTGTCCTTATAAAAAGGGCTCAGAAGTTCCCTCACGCCTTCTGCCATGTTATTTACCAAAAACTTTACCATCTATGCACTACACACCAAATCTGTCAATGACTTGATCTTGAACTTACCAGAGTCCAGCACTGTGAGAAATAAATTTCTATTTTTAAAAAACTACCCGTTCTCTGTATTCTATTATAGCAGCCCAACCAGGCTATGACAAATATTACTCTTATTACCTTGTTTCTGGTTTAGAATAAGTACAAAGTAAGCAGAAAAATAGTACTCTCTTTGAACCTGTCTGTAAATCTAAATTATTCCCTAATAATATGTTTACTGGAAAAAATGACAAATGTTTGCTATGCAAGTCTAGGAGGAAAGCAGTTTGATCTAGAATGTTTCCCCTATACAGCTCCACATTATTTTGACATTAAGATGGTTTTTAAAAATATTAGTCAACTGGAAAAAGTAGGCAAAACCTCTTACCAGAATCACTGACAAAGTTCATAACTGTCAAATCATAATTCAAGTGTAGCAGGGCGTTTTTGCAAGGAGCCTTTTTGGCTCTCAGTTGAGTCAGTTACCTTCATATTTTGTTATATAGCAATATAAGCCAGAAAAGCCACATCCTAACCCCAAACGCATGCGTACGTGCGCGCGCGCACACACACACACACTCTCTCTCTCTCTCTCTCTCTCTCTCTCTCTCTCTCTCTCTCTCTCTCTCTCTCTCTCCTGAATTACAGAATTTACAAAAGTATAAAATAATAGGGAGCCCAGAGTGATCATAGACATCTTTCTTTCTTCACTTCATCCATGTAACTATTCATCCACTAAAATATGTACCTACTACATGACTATAGTCATTCTCAGGTGTTATAAAATGGACACTGGTTGACTCCATGGGTTTCTAATCATTTTTCTTTTGCCAAGTTACCCTCAGAGAAACTCTAGCATTAATGATCAAATTGGTGTTTTAATTTTTACCCCACATTCCAGACCTTGAGTGTCACATATCTTATGTCTTCAGCTATGATGGCAGGTGACATGGTTGTAGCAACCTCTGAGTTCTGAGAAAGACTAACTCTTAAGCTGAATAAATAAATAAATAAATAAATAAATAAATAAATAAATAAATAAATAAATAAATAAAATGAAAACCAGAAAAATAGATGACAAGAGCAACAATTAGGATATTTGTTTGTTTGTTTAGCTTCTTAGTCTTATTAGCTGTAATTGGACAGAAGGTACAGAAATATCTTAAGACATTACTCCAACAGTCAGATGAAGGGAAGAAAAACAAGAGGATAAAACAGAATCAATGAAAATGACTTCCAAATAGCATATTTTGTGTTGGATCTATTGGAGAAAATGTTCGTTTTGAGTTCAGTATTCGATATTTAATATGAGCACTATTGTTTTATTCAGTCAATAATTTTCTCTGGAAAGAATGCAATTGGCCACCAGAAGGATTTGAGATAACTGAAAAAATCATTGCCTTTGCTTGGACCATTGAACACATTCTTCTCAATGCCAAGATATGAGAGATGTGGAAACACTGATTTCTATAGTCAAATGGCGAACTACAGCTTCTTTCAAATAGAGCATTTGCTAAGTTTACCCACATCATATACTGTTCATCTAGGCTGCACTTCATACTATCCTTCTGCTTGCTGATCAGAAATAGCAATGGGTGTAATTAATATGAAGTGCTGTCCTTTAATTTCTTATGTCAGTTATACATGTTTGGGATTTTTATAAAAATTAATATTGCTATGTCTTATGAGTGGCATGATATTGTCAAAGAGAGCAACACTTAAAAGACACAGAGAAATTGGGACCCAGCATCAAAACGGCTGCCTATAGGAAGCAAGCACAGAGAAGGCAGCTGGGGAAGGCCCATCTATCTGTAGAAGAGGAGATGGAATCCAGCTCATTAAGGAAAATGGCGTCCGTGTAATTCAATTTAAGGCAACCAATGGGAAGTGAGCATCTACGACGTGCTAACACTATGACTGGGAGAACACAAAATACACTACATATATTAGATAACAGGAAGTCCAGTGTAGAGTGGTTTATTGACTCCAAAGGCACTTGGAAAAATTTAGTGCTATCCAGAGACCTAACTAGGCAGACATCAATGTAAATAATCAGAGCCACCCCGAGTATGATGCTGTGCTTTGCAGTAATGAGCTATGTGCTTACATACAGCCAACTGATGTCACAACTTATTTGAGAGCCATAATAGGCCTGGGCCTGCAAGGTGAGGAAAGTGGCCCCAGCCCTAGAGAGGAAATGCAGACACTCAAAGACAAGACAGACCTGACCAAGATTAGGCTCCTGTTTCCTCACCTACTTAAACATTGTGATTACTATTCAGGTAAAGGAAAACTTCAGTCTGTCTTTTCAGGTATGAGATGAGCAGAAACATGTGTTGCCCCAGCTGTTTGCCAGGGCACAGCAGGTGCATGTTTGCAGAACTTGATCTCTAATGTTTTAAATATTTTAAACAAAAAAGTTTGTATTGGAAAGAAAAAGAAACCCCTGGTGACTGGTTTTAAAACTCTGGTTAACCACCAAACTAGGAATGAAAGAATGTTCCAGAAATCAATAAAAATTGTTAAGATCTCATGCATGTGTGTGTATGTGTGTTCTCATGCTAAAATTTACTACAAGTAGCAGGACAGATTTCAATATTTGGGATCACAAGTAGTAAAATATGTAGCTTATAAAAGAATAACTAAAAGGATTGTTTTGTTTCTGGATGTTTTATATGCTGAGGCTGATGTAGAGTTTTTAGGGAAATAAATGTTTTGGTCATTATGTGGATGGAAAACAAACCAGGCCTCTAATGTGGTTTTCGCACAGAAGAGTGTGTCAGGAATTAGACACTTTAGTTGTTCAGCATTCCACTCAGTAGGAGAAAGGAATCAACTCAATGGAAAGATGACCTCAGTATTCATCAGTTGTTACAGAAATTGATGAGTCCAGTCTTGGTGAATATCAAATGACAGTACAGAAACTTACTCAAAACTTTTTGAGACTTTAGAGTAAGGCAGATCTAAGTTGAAATCCCAGCTCTATAACTATTTGCTATGTGATCCCAGGGTGGCTGTATAATTTCCCTGAGCACCTATAAAACAGCCAAATCAAAGATTTATGTAAGCATGGATGAGAAATGAGTGCAAAGCATCTGGCACATTAATACACACATTAATAATAAACATAGTTATTGTGAGAAATTTGTAAGAATGCCAAGGGCTTTGGAGCGGCCATGTGTCTTAAAGTTATGTGAGCGCTGTAGAAAACAACATTTCTAATTCTCTTCACCCTCATGGACACAGGAAGACCACACATTCTTACTCCTCTGGAAAGGCTGGTGTCATATGAGTAGTTGTGGCTAAGCTACTAGGTCAAAGTACTTAAGATAAGGTACACAATTCATACTCTCTCTCCCTGCTGGTAAAATGATAACATATGTGTATGACACGGGTGACACAAATCAAAATGCTTGGCTCCCTGACCCATCAGACGAGAGCATCACCCAGAATTGCATCAGACTATACGTGAGTAACAAGTGACCTTTGTTGTGTGAAGCCAGCGAGACAGTAGGTTGCCTGGGACTGTAGCACATCCTGACTGATCCCAGGATTTAATGGAGACAATGACCAACTATAGATATAAGAGAGGCACAGAGTATATGTGCAGAGAGCCTGGGCCTTTGTCTCAGTCACTTTAGGCTGCTATGACAAAATACCATACACTGGGTGGCTTACAAACCATAGAAATTTATTTCTCACAAATGCAGAGGCTGGGAAATCCAAAATGAAGTCACCGTCAGATTTGGTGTCTTCTGAAAGCCTGCTTCCTGGTTCCTAGACAGCCATTTTCTCGTTGTGTCCTCACATAGCTAAAGGAACAACGGATCTTTCTGGGACCCCTTGTAAAGGGCACTAATCTCATTTATGAGGGCTCCACCCTCATGACCTAATTCTCTCCCAAAGGTGCCACCTTCTAATACCATCACCTTGGGGGTTAGGATTTCAATATATGAATGGAGTAAACACAGACATTCAATCTAAAGCAGCATAAGAGTCAGAGTTGGGTTTGCACTTCCCCTCTGCCCCTTATTACCTGGGTGTCCTTGGCAATTTACTGAGCTGTTTCCTCATTTAGGAAATGCAGGTTCTATCCTTGCGCAGGGTTGCTGTGAAGAGTAGAGATAATGTATATAAAGTACCTGGCACATGGTAGATCATCATCATCATCATTATTATAATTAACATTTGTAAATAAAATGAGCAGTCACATGGTAGATCATCATCATCATCATTATTATTATAATTAACATTTGTAAATAAAATGAGCAGTCACCTCTCCATTGCTTTCTGCTTTCCTGGCTTTTAACAGTCTCCTGACATTCTGGGGAGATTTCCACAGCTGGTCAGATAAGGCAGGCAGGGCACACGGGTGGAAAATGGTCATTAGTTTAGGGGAAGAGGAACTGGCTAGAGAACTATGAGGGCCTTAAAGATGGCTCTCAAATGAAAATTCATTGATACTCATTTGCAAAACTTTTTACTGACTTTTCATGCATTAGATCATCTCCTTTCTCCAAATCAGCAATTTGTGGAAATCCTTCTTTGCCTTCAGTAGACATATGACCGAAAAGTGGCTTCCTTGTTTTAAGAATGTACAGTAATAAAAATCGATAACATTCACTGACTATCTATTATAACCTATGCAACATGCCAAGTGTTTTGCATGCATTATCTCACATAATTCTCACAAGATTGCCATGAGATACGTACTATGTATTTCTTTTATAAATGAAGAGATTCTACCATAGAAAGAATTGAGAACATGTCATGTGCAGGTGCTTTGTATGAATTGTCCCATTTGATCTCCAAAACTATTCCATAAAGTCTTAGTATTATCCCACACTTACAAATGTGAAAATTATGACTCAGAGAGATGGGCAAATTTGGGGTTTTTTTTTAGAAGCTTAAAACACTATAAATTTATTATCTTAGAGTTGTAGAGATCAAAAATGTAAAATGGGTCATCGAGACTACATTCCTTCTGGGCACTCCATGGGAAAAGCTATTCCTTTGCCTTTTCTAGCTTTTATTTCTTGATTTTTATTTGTTTTTTTAAGGTTTTTATTGAAATATAACTAACGTACAATATTATATTAGTTTCAGGTATAGACCATTGTAATTCAACATTTGTACACCTGAAGAAGTGATCGCCATGAAAAGTTCAGTCACCATCTGACAATGGGTACATTTCTTAAGGTCACACAGCTTACAGAGAGCTAAGGTTCATTTGCATCTAGACAGCCTGACATCAGAGCCCCGTTAGGAGCTCACATCATGCCACATTGTGCCCAAGGGCTCAGGGCACGTAAGCAAAGAAAGAAACCTAACCCAGCCCAATTATTGGACTCCAGGGTCACATTATAACCTTTAGCAACACTAAAATATATAGTTTTCCCACATGCACACATGTCATTCAAAATTAAAACCACCCAAAATTATAAAACCAAACTTCTATGTATGCTAAAATTAAAATAATGTCTATCTAGCTTTTCTGTCAAACCTCTAATTATAGGTGCATGAAATAAACTTTCCCCCCCTTTTTTTTTGTATCAAACCTGGGAGGATACCACTTCCTCCCATCTCCTATTTTTGATACAACACAAAAAGAATAGAAAAGTCTTTCTCATCAGATTTTAGAAAAAGACATCAAACCCAAGTATGCTGAAATAATGGAAATGCAGCAAAAAGGGAAATTTTCTCTGCCAATAATTTGACATTAACTCAAAGTGCCCTGAGACAAGAATACAATGTCCAAATGAATTAACCTCTGCCGACACAAATAAAGTCACATTAACCTTAGCACACAGTTCCGCTGGCTGGTCTACTCCCCTGTCTCACCAGAGGGCCTCAGCCTCCACTTCACTTATTTCTGACAGACCTGGGGGTGTATCACAAGGCTCAGGGTCTCTCTTACCTTGTTCTTCAAGTTCTGCCCCCTCACTCATGCAAAACCATCAGGGGATAGCATCTCCTCGCTGCCATGACTGCCAGTTCTTACGGCGATTAACGCAGCTTTGTCCAGGGAACCATCTCCTTTGAGTTCAAAAGGCGCAACGCTTTTGAATTGCCCAAAAGAACTGCACTTCTTCCCCTGCTCCGTGTAAAATATGCCTCTCTCCTCTATTTTACATCGTTTTTTTATTATAACCCTGCTCTGCATACCCCTGCTTATGTTCTGTATGTAGCAATGATTCCTATCAGTTCTCTTGCTAGAAGGCCACATCTGGCCTGAGTTCAAGGCTAAAGAAAAACATCGCACCATCCTTTGTCTCCCTCCCCTCATCTCTGCTCTCAGACACTCATCCCAAAGCTTACTTCTGCCTCTGGTGTGTTTTTCTCCTTGAATACAAATCACCTCATGAGTGTCGACAATGAAGGGTGCTAACCTACAAGAGCAGTAGACAGGACCCCAGTTTAGGTTCACTGAACATTATAGTTGTATTGAAAACAAATTAAGTTTGAGGAACACAGTAGACATGCTAATTTACTCTTCTTTCTGAGACTTAAAAAACCAAATGTTAAAGGAGAGAAAACCCTAAGGGATTCTAAGCTTACTTTGAATCCAAATTCAACCCTCCCCAAATAAGAGGTACTAATACCAGCATCAGATATGATTATTCCGGGCTTCAGACCTTCTCCCAAGCAGAACTAGCCTCAAGCATTCAGATGGGATGAGTGAGGGGCAGAGCCAGAATGAAACATATGTGGCTGTCATTAGACTATAAATGACTAAAAAGACAAATATCTGCTTAGTTTGACCAACTGACGCCTGATAAAAGTGGAATTCTGCAATCAAACAAGAAAATTTAGCTGTTAAGATGCTAAAAGCAAATTTGCTCATCTTCAGTGGGATTTCTTTTCCTTCCAGCTATTCATTTGAAATCCTACAGTCTGACCTGAGCTCACAAAGCATTCAGCCCAACCAACCTAGGCCTGCTGAAATTTTTCACTGCATGTAGAGGGAGGCCAGAGTCTGCACTCTACTTCCCCCACAATCCATAGCTGTTAATTTATGGATTCGCAAATTCACCTTTATGGTGAAAGGCTGCAGCATTTCTCTCCATGTTTTAGAGACCATCAAATAACTCATTACCTCCTTCCACAGATCTCCTGAAAGTGAGATCTAAATCTTCACCTATAGGTAAATACAAAATAGACCTTTCATTAGCGAATGAAGAATGCTAACTAGAAACTTAATGTTGGTTTGTACACGTAAATCACAAAGCAGTAGCTCAGCCAGGCTCCCTGAACCGGATAAGACCAGAGTCGAATAACCATTCATTAAATGGAATCTTAGACGTCGATTTCCCTCTTTGCATATTACCTGTTCTGGAGAAAATTCCCCAGCAATTAAAAGTGCTGAATTTATGCAGAGTGTCTGAAATCACACATAGAAAGAAAATTGGGAGACACATCGCAGCATCAAGTGCTATAATTAAGAAAATTGTCTTTATGCTTTTCTGTGAATAGGAATGACTGAGTACATGACTGAGCAACACGACCACTTCATTATCAAGAGAACCTGATGAAGGACAGGCATCTGGGTCTCCAGGCGATCCAAGAAAGGGCAGAAGGTAGGGTCAGAAGCAAATGCAGCTCAGTAAACTATAGGAGCCCAGATCCTTGCAAATAGAAGATAAAAACAAATGAAACTTGCACTCAGGTGCAGTCACTGAAACATTAGTCTCAGTCAAAAAGACGAAATGAAGTTAAATATCATGGCTACAAGGCACGTAGGAAACGTGGGATCTGTGCTCCAAAGTTTGTTTTCCCTAAGTTTTCAACTACCTAGCCTCAGCACGACTCTTCATTCTGCCCATTACTCCCATCCTAATCTGAACACTTTAAAAGGAGAACTGGGGGCAGCCAGGTGGCTCAGTTGGTTAGAGTGCAGTGCTCATAATACCAAGGTTGCCAGTTCGATTCCCACATGGGCCACTGAGCTGCGCCCTCCACAACTAGATTGAAACAACTACTTGACTTGGAGCTGATGGGTCCTGGAAAACCAGTCTGTTCCCCAATTAAACAAGTACAAATAAAAAGGAGAACTGACTCTGGCTGGTGAACACACAGTGTAATATATAGAAGATGTATTATAGAATTGTGCACTGAAACCTATGTAACTTTGCTAACAATTGTGACCCCAATAAACTTTAATTAAAAAAAAAAGATAAAGAAAAACCCTGGTATGTTCACCTCTTCGTGCTTCACCAGAGAGCAGGGCAGGTGCAAGCTGTCAATTCTAAAAGAGGCTCAGGAAGAAAGTAGTCATTGGGCTGGGCTCTCAGCTGCTCCCCAGTGCCCAGTTGGCAGAAACAGAACAAGGCCTTGCTTAAGGGTCATCTTGGAGAAATGCATGAGGAATCACTAAAGACTAAAGAAGATAATGTGAGAAACAGTTCCCAAATTATTTTACAATGAGCCTGGGTTTCCATGAGTTCACTCTCAGTTTGAAAGGCCATTTACAGGGGGTCAAATACATGGTGACAGAAGAAGGCTAGACTCTGGGTGGTGAGTACACAGTGCAATATAAGATGTTGTATTATAGAATTGTACCCCTGAAATTTATATCATGTTATTAACCAATGTTACCCCAATAAATTGAATTAAATTTTAAAAAATGTTACAGAAGCATTTAAATGTGTGGATCTAGTTCATTGCAAGGAAATATTCATAAGAGAGAAAAAATTAGAAACAACCTAAAAATTTAGTACTAAAAGATTAAGTAAATTATGGTATTCTTACAGATGGAATTCCACAGGACCATTAAAAAGAAATAGCATTTGCATAATGATCTGATTCTACATGCACATATACATGTGTATAATTTGGATGTCATTTTATGGAAATTTTAAAAATTCTTTATGAAGTGAAGGTCACCTGAGCCAAACCCCTTGTTTGTCCCAGCATAGAAAAGTAAGCACTCTTAGATTTGTGTAACACAAAACCTTTTGTAACTTCATCAGGTCATGACCTCAGAAGAGTTACCTAGGAACCCAGAGGACTTCTAAGAGATAGGGAATCACAGCCCTGAGCTGAGAACTTAGGGGAACCCGACGGGGCTCTCTGGGATTGCGCTGATCACGTTTCATTGGCAAGAAACAGCGACTGGGCTCCTGAAATAAATTTACCTTGATGAAAAGCATAACTAGCTAGAGTTTCATTGGAACCTTAACACCACAGCCTAAGAGTTTGCGCGGAAGGGCTGATTCTGGCTCTGCATGTGGCTAATTTCCGAATTCCTCTGGAAGCAGTTCCTTGGGGCATTGTAGTCATGTGTGTTGGGTAAAGCTGACTGAGCTAAGAGGACTAATTTTGGGAGTCTTGGGAATCCAAGTGTGCAATTTGGATGAAGCAGAGTGGGAAAGACATGTACTCCATCTGCTCTTTCAATTCAGAACTGGCCAGCTCCAGCATGGGTGCCCACAGAACCAGTCTGAGTGACTCCCCACCTACTGCTTAAAGACTGTTTGATTGCAGCTGTGTAAAAAGTGCCTGGGAGAGTGCCTGGCTTTTTGCAATTGAGAGCAGATTATTGATCACAAATTTATGGGTGGCTCCTTTCCTTAGAAATGAGAAAAGAAGATTTCTCTCCATAATTCCAACCAAGGTATGTTTTTTGTTTCTCCATGTCACCGTCTCCCACCATCTCCCTGGAAAATTAGTTATTTGTGTGCATTGTTTATCATTTATATCTAATTATTGCACTGTGTGATAATAATTATGTAAATCACTACATGATTCAGGTTAACTCTGTTTTGTTTGAGTATAATAAAAAATTTTGTGTTCTCAGTCTTCTTAATTAGCTGTTCCTATAATATATCAGTTGGTATGGTTTCAACTGCAATAACAGAAGCCATGACTCATCAGGCAGTAAGAAACTTTATTATTTCACATAACAAGAAGTACAGCAGTCAACTGTTGGGTGATTTGATTCAGTGGCTCAAGCTAGGATAGCAAGGACCCAGATTTTTCTATCTTTCTGCTCTGCTAGCTAGAGTATTTTCTTTACCCTAAGTGTCTTTTTTGTTTTGGTCACAAGATGGCTGCCTGCAACAACTATAACAACATCGTTTCTTGTTCACATCTAGAAGGAGAGAGAGAAAGAGAGAGAGAAATAGAGAGAGAGAGAGAGAGAGAGAGAGAGAGAGAGAGAGAGAGAGAGAGAGAGAGAGATTACTACCCAAGAACGGAATAGAAGTCTGATTGAACCAACTAAAGTCAGAAGCTCACTTC
Organism: Hipposideros armiger; assembly: GCF_001890085.2. Taxonomy (NCBI): domain Eukaryota; kingdom Metazoa; phylum Chordata; class Mammalia; order Chiroptera; family Hipposideridae; genus Hipposideros; species Hipposideros armiger. The sequence goes on along the minus strand of NW_017732142.1, from coordinate 501,394 downwards.
TACATCAGTAACAATTGTCAAGGGAATGCCTTATGCTGAATCCTTTAGGTTAATAATTATCCACCCTTAGTATTGGGGTCTGTGTCCAGTTCCCCTTAATTGTGTAGACTGTGTGGTGCAGGTATGGATACCTGAACAAAATCAAAATCTGTGTAGAGAGGAGGAAGAGGGGATGAACGTCAGGTAGTTAGAGCCAGCAGTCCTTGGCTTAGTGGGAAGATTATTGGACCAAGAATCACTTGGGAGTAATTCACACACTTAGAAAGTTACAGGCGCACCTCTACATTTTGAGCAACTTGAGAGAGCAAGTTTCTAAAAGTTTAAAAACATTTTTGTCATCAATATGCAAGCACAGTTGGCTCTTGGACAAAGCAGGTTTGAACTGCACTGGTCCACTTATACGTGGATTTTTTCCAATTAACTCTAGCAGTTCAATTGACCTGACAGGCCCACTTCAAACCTGAGTTGTTCAAAGGTCAAATGGTGGTTGGGAATCCGAGTACGTGGAGGGTCCAACTTAAGGTTATAAGCGGATTTTCGACAGCTCACGTGGTTGGCATCCCTAACCCCCACATTGTTCAAGGGTACACTGTAGTATGAAAAAGAAAAATGTTTATGGCCTGAGTTCACAGGTTACTTAATTGATGCCAGTAGTGTTGGGCTAGAAGCCACACTTCTGCTAAATTCAAAATTCCTCATTTTACTCACACCAAGAGTTCATTTCTCAACTTTTCCTTCATTGTGAGTGGGCTCCTTAGAATGAGGCTTTTAGATCACCTCTGAAAAAAAAACAATTGCTGTGACAATTACTCTATCCTGTCAGCCATTCAGACACAGTTAGACATGTCTGAACCCGAACACCCTGCAGGTACACAATCTCAGTTTCCCTCTGAGACCCCACTATGTTAGCAGCCTCCAGCGTTAAAAATAGAATTAAATCTAAATGATTGAATAGTCTTCGTATATCCAGGTCTAAGCTCTTCTCTGTAGAGAAATGAATAAATGATTATTGAAATCCATTTTACTGAATGGAAGAATTGATGTGATCTGATGAAAGCATAGCCTGCTGGACTCCAAAGACCTTTTTTTTTTAAACCAGCCTTTGTGATCTAAGGCAGTGATTTAAGTTTATAAATCCTTCAGATATTAACTGCCTATAAGTATTAGCTTCTGAGAGTTAGCTTTGATGACGTATTCTCCAATTCATAGACCCATGTCAATTAGAGTCAGTGAATGTAAAAATGATGAAAGTTTATTTATTAAGTAATAATTTTTTAAGTACCAACAATGTGCCAGGCACTGTGCTAGGACAAAGCCACCTCTATCCTCAAGTGTGAATTGACATGTATAGCGACAATGAAATAGGCTTTTTAGCCTAGAGATCTGCAAATGCTTTGAAATCACCCAGACTAAGTGGTAAATTCTTTCTGAAGATATCAGGACAGCCTTTACAAAGGAGGCAACGTTTTTAAAAAAGCCCTTGAAATGGGTAAAATGTTGAGATAGAGAAAAGAGCTGAAAAATACGTTTTCAGGAAAAGGGAATTTTATGGGTAAAAGCTATGAACATGCATGACAATGTCTAGCCTATAAAATAGTCAGACACATTGTTAAGATGATTTCAGGAAAGGAACAAAAGGAAAGGAATGGATAGGTGGTGTGAAAATCAATAAAGAACAGAATTGCGATTCTAAAGACACAGGTTTGAATCCTTATTCGGCTACTTACTCTCACTCATCTGTAGATTACATTTCATCTGCCTGACCCTTTTCACAAAGTGACCTCTGACCCTGCCCTAGAGCCACCAGACACTGACACTCATATCAAAATAAAATGTCATTTTATAAATGAGATTGAAGTATCATGCTATTCAATGAGCCTTGAGTTCATTTGCCAGGTCCACCTGGAGACAATAACAGTACAAGTGACTCCAAGAAGAGTTTTAGAAAGGGTGGGAGAAGCCTCACTAGACAGACAGATCTGTGGCCCCCTCTCATCACAGCATGTTGGTAGCTTCTCCACCACATCACTACCAGTGTTAACCCTGCCCACCCTAATAAGATGACTAACTTCTTGATATAACATAATTCTTACCATGTGAATTGATACTCACTTAATTTGACTTAATTTTTTTCAGATCAGGACAAGCATCCTTCTTCACTATATTTCACTCCTTCCCTGGTGCCTGGTGTTTTGGTAAGTGTTATTACAAAAAAAAAAAAATCAACAACAACAAAAAAAAACCCCAACATAAATTAATATGCCACTTGGCAGGATAAGCTACTCAGATTTTTCGTTCATTGAAGTCCTCTAAAACTGTTTAAATTGCAAAATGGAGATATTAATTATTGCCCTTCAAGTTAGGAATTTAGGTATTTTAACTGTTATGTCAAAATGAAGGTTAGGCTTAAATGGAGTTTAACCTTTCTTGTCTTCTCTGATCCAAAATTTATTTAGAAAAAATTGAATTTTTACGTGATTAGATTTTTGTGCTATAAATTTCTTTATTTTTAATTTGATTGTGTTATGATCAAATAATGTACTCCTTATTACATCCACTTTTAAAATAATTTTTATATTTAGTGGACTAATATGTAGTATCTTTTCTTAGTGAGACTTTCCTTATCATGTATATAAAAATGACTGTATATTCTCAGTTCATGGGCACAAAGTTTTCTTTATGTTTATTAGATACAGTTTAATAATTACATTATTTAACTCTGCTATATTTTTTTTTACTCTTCATCAATTAATTTCTGAGAAAGATGCGTTAAATTTATCTGCAACAATTGTAGGTGTGTTCATTTCTTGTATTCTGATATTTTTGCCTTATATATTTCATAGCTGTGTAGATGTTCATAGGCCATATCTACTTGTTTGGTATAAAATCACTTTGTCCTCTAAACTATGCGATCTCTCTCAAATTCAATTCTCTCAGCCCATAAAGATACATTATGGTAATTCATAGAAATGTACTTTTTCTCTGTTAACATTGCCTCCACTCTCTTTTACTTTGTTAATATTTTCCTAACACATTTTTTGTCATTTTATTATTTCCAGCCTTTCTGTATGCTGATTTTCTTTCTCTTGGGTGGATCTCCTGTAAACAGGAAATAGATGGATTTTGTCATGGGTTGGTTTGTTTGTTTTGCTTGTTGTTTTATCCATGTATACTTTGATAATATTTCCTATTCCAAAATCTGAGACATGTGCCATAACGGGTTCATGGCATCTGATGTGATAACAGAAGATATGAGAAGGAGGACTGGTTTTGAAACATGGGGCATGTAGCTATTGTATATATGTCATGGTGTTTGCAGACTTTACTCTGGTAATATGTGACTTCCATCATTTTTAGGATAAGCTAATGCTACCGACTAGGGCATCATCCTCACATGTACCTACCTTTTAGTATGTTCTTTAATATGCTCCTTTAGGTATATACTTTTATAGCGTACCTAATCTTTAGCATATACTTTTAGGACATCAACAACATAAAGAAGCTCAAATATGATTGTTTACTCTATATAACCTCATTAAATTACACCACAGGTAATATTTATGTAAATGAGAGATTTCAAACCAAACGCAGATAAAGAATGAGGCGCCTTGGAACCAGTAAGCCAAATAAATCACTTTAGGCAGGCATTCTCACAGAAAAGAGCAAGAGAAAACTCCTTTTCAATCATATTTTAATTTCGTAAAGCTTCTATATAAAAGTTCCCATAATTGTTTGTCACTTAAAAGGGTTATTTTCCTGTATTCTAAAAAAAATTTAGTCCAGAACCAGAACACAAATAGCCATGGGAATCTATCTTCATTGGAATTCATTTCATTTCACTTCATTGCTGTTAGTCTGTATGTATGTTGACCCTTCATTCTTTTCCATTCTCTTTTCTCTAAACCTTTGTCCCTTTTCTAGTGATCTAAGTCACAGTATTTTCCATCTCTTCATGTGATAGGTCATGAATAAACCCCAAAGGCTCTAGTTCAATGGTTAATGAAATGTTCCCACATAGAAGGAAAAAATAGATAAAATAAGCTCCTGCAGAAAACAAAAAGGAATAAAGAGCTGCCAGTCAACTTATTAAATATCATTTCCATCATTTAGAGGGTAGACATCTAAAATTAGAAAGGCTTTTGACTTTTGGCCTGGACTAGACATGCCCCAACCATGGAGAAGACATGGAAGAATTGTTGGTCCAGGCTGCTATAGTTCAGAGATGCACATCCATATTTTACAAGATGAATGGTTCATGGCCAGAGCTAGTAACAGGTAAAATTGAGAAGGGGACCATGTTTGTTTTAACATCATTTCTTGACTGGACACCTAGAGTTCTTTGATACATTTCTATATATACATAATTATACATGCATATGTAACATTTAATGGACTTCAATAACCAAAGAGAGAAGGGAAAGAAGGAAAGGAGGAAGGAAGGAAGGAAGGAAGGAAGGAAGGAAGGAAGGAAGGAAAGAAGGAAGGAAAGAAGGAAGGAAAGAGGAAGGGAGGGAGGGAGGGAGGAAGGGAGGAATACAATTTAGAAGTATGAGTTTGGGTTATTTAGACATCAAGTTGTAATTAAATTTTTAAAATAATAAAAGACAATATGTAGACGTTAAAAATGAACATAGAAGGGAGCAAATGAAAGCAAATTCTTAAACGTGTAATATGAATATACTGATCTGGGTGTGTTAAATAATCCTGTAGCCTTGAAACACTAACACATCTCACAAGGCATGATTTGGGAAGGCGTAGTGGTAAAGTGAAAAGCACCCAGTTTTAGAATCAGAGTGGATCTGGGTTTAAACACTGAATCAAGCCACTTTTAGTCAATACAGCTCCGCATCTCAGGGCTTCCCTCTGTTAAACTAGGGGTGATAAAAATACAAACTAAGCCTGGTGGTTCTGAGATTTAAATAAAATCGTGTATAACATGCCTGAATCATAGAAGCCAGTCAATAAATAACCGGCATATTGGCACTGAATTATTTGGTGCTTTTATGAACAATCAAATGTCAAACAAAAGGTTAATCAGCTTCTTTCTTTTAAGCTGATTATCAAGTACAGGAGATCCCCTGTGAAACACTATTCATCAGAAAACTGAATTCAACAGTGGCTGCTCATGTGGTCCAAGGAGCACAGCAAGATTCATTTCCACCAATGACGCTTTCTGTCCCCAAGGAGACTATATTAGAGTTGAACTGGAAAACATTTAGGACTGCTCTGTAGTGATCACATCAGATACTCACGTATTCCTTACAAAAAATCTACGAGGTAGATATTATGTTCCCCATATTATGTATAAAGCAACACCATTCAGTTGAATGGACATAACTCCAAATTCACACAGCTCATCAGCGGCAGACAGGATTCAAATTAGGCCTGACTGCAAAGCCCACTACCTTTTTATCACATAATGCAACTGAGAGTCTGTTTTAGAAAGGTGGTCTTCTCGTTTTCAGTGCTAACTATGGTTCAGAAAAACAAATCCATGTGCATGCTGACTTTAGAGAAAAAGAATTTTGGGTGACATGCAGTCAAATGAGAATGACATTCAGAATCCCTTCCTGATTGTTTCTTTAAGGAAAGTTTTGAAGATAAGAGCTCCTAATAGAACAAAAACAATCAAATTGGCATGATGCAACAGAACATTGGTTTAGTAACTATGAGAGCTGAATCTAATCTCTTTTGATTTACTCTTAGAAACTCTTTGTGAAAGTGCCTGTGACATAGGTTCAAATTCTATTTTCCAGTGAATATTTTTGCTCCCACTAGTCCATTTCTAGATGCAACAGATGTTCCTTCTAAATGAGTCATGATTTGAAGATTAGAGAAAGGCTTTTGGGAAGTCAGCTTCTTTGCTTTCTCTTGCTGTGCTTCAGAAAATTCAATACACATTTTATGTGGAAAGTTTTAGGGTTATTTTCCAGTTTTCTCAGTAGGCTGAAAGGTCAGAATGGTATGTTGCATTCTATCATCATTCATGCACAGTACATCCGCTGGTCATTTCTAAACATTCATCTTCTACAGCAGTGTCTATAAAATATCTACCTGATCCCCTAACCCCAAAATAATCTGTGACTTATACTAAATAGCTAAAACTCGTACCATAAAGTTCTTAATATTGAAAATTTAAAGGTTATTTCCATGGAAGACTTTTCCATAGAGGTTCAACACACAAGGATCGATATTTGATTTGATCCACAAGATAGAGAATAGGGAGAAGTCAAGACTGAATACCGGATTTATGGTTGAGTTGGAGGGTAGGAGAAGGTTCAGTTTAACATTCATTCAACAGATATATATTGAGCACAGGCAATAGACCCATGCTGTCTTGGGTGCTGAGGAGACATTGGTGAACAAAACAATAGATCAAGTCCCCACCCTACTGTGGTTTATAATCTATTAATATGCTGAAACATTCAAGTGAAATGTCAGGCAGCTGTCTTTAGTGTTCTAGAGAGATCTCTGCTAACCTATGTTAATTTGAAAGCTCCCTCCACGCATGTTTCAAAACTTCACTTGATACCAATGTGAGTTTGATAATCACTAATCGAAGCACTAGAAATGGAGCCATGGACAAGACAAAGCCTCTGCCATAATGGAGGTTATGTTCTAGTGGGAGAAGACAGACAATAAACCAAGGGCTCTATGATGTGTCAGGTGGATAGAAATGCTATGAAGAAATATAAAGCAAGGTGTGGGGAGAGAGAGTGGGGGAGGTAAGGATGGTATTTTAAATAGGGAGGGTCAGCTTGTCTTTGCCCTAAGAAAGAGAGAGAGGGGCCATGCAAGCCTCCTGGGTAAGGGCTTTGCAGACCAGGAAAGGGCAGTTCAAACTAAAATGCTTGGTGTGTCCCAGGAACAGAAGAGGCAATGAAAGCTCAGTGAGCAGCAAGAGATGGGGTGCAGAGCCCAGTGGGGTGCAGAGCCAGATTGGTGGGTCATAATAAGGACTTTGAGCTTTCTTCTCATGGAGGTGGGCAAACCTTGGAGATTCCTGAGAAGAGGGGTGATATGACCTGACACCTCACTAAGGATCACTGGCTACTGGGTGAAGAAGAGGCTTCACACGGGGTCACTCCAGATTATTTCAGAAAGCGCATTCTGAATCATAATTCAATAACTAAGTGCTTTCTACCTCTGTCCTATCCCCTTCCTACTCTCCTCTTACAGAGTCACTCCTGACATAGAGTCGGCCTAGAAGAGCTGCCTTTGTAGTTTAGGGGGCTGTTTTGTTTCAGAATCAGAGGCCAGGATGGTGCGCCCACAGGAAGCAGGCAGGTTCTAGACAGTAGTAATATTTTGGGAATTATTGTAAAGGAGGCCTTTGCAATTCCTTCTACATTGTGGAGGGCAGTTCTTTAAAAAGTAGGGATTCAAGGCAGAAGTCCCTTTCAGAGGCAGCCGTTCATTTCTCTGGGGGCAACGTCAGGTCCCTCAGGAATCGGAAGGCAGCAGTGAGTCGCGGGTGAGTTGCCTTGCAGAGACAGTAGTGAAGAAAAAAAACGCATGTTCAGTTGGGAAATGAAGAAAGGCTAACATGGCTGCTTTTCAGGGGAGCTCGGGTCTAATGAAGTGTGCCTGCAGAACACCAAACAACTGAGCTAAGTGGAGAAAGCCTAAATGTGAGAGTCAGCTAAAGAAAAGAAGCCACACTGTTTTGCATTGAATTTGATCAGGTCCACAGTGCTAGAAGCTTTGAAGTTGTTTTCAGCATGAGAAAGTTCTACTGACAAAGGGTTTACTTGTGCCTACGTGGTAGAAGATGTGTTTGTGTGTACTTTTTTTTAACCAAACATCAACATTATTGTTTGCTTATAGATACAGCTCAACCAGAATCAAATAAGGATATTGGTTTTTTTTTGTTTTGTGTTGTTTTGCTTTTGTACTTTCTCAAACCCTTAAAGCATACAGCCTGTGTGCGTTCTACAAGAATCCCTCTCATTTCTAGCAGGGGCTCCATGCTCTCAGCCCTGAGACATGTTAGAATCACCTGGAAATTTTTTTTTTAATTTTTTGCCCCATCAAGAGAAAGAGAAGACAAGTTACAGATTGGGAGAAAATATTTACAAAAGACATATCTCATAAAGGATTGCTATCCAAAATATACAAAGAATTCTTAAAACTCAACAATAAAAAAAATGAACAACCTGATTAAAAATAAGCAGAAGACCTGAACAGATACCTCACCAAAAAAGATATACAGATAGTAAATAAGCCTATGAAAAGATGCTCCACATATGTGTCACCAGGGAAATGCAAATTAAAATCAGAATGAGATACTGCTACACACCTATTAAAATGGCCAAAATTCAGAACACTGACAACCCCAAATGCTGGTGAGCTTGTGAAGAAATAGGAACTCTCATTCCTTGCTGGTGGGAATATAAAATGATAGAGGCACTTTGGAAGACAGTCTAGCAGTTTCTTTCAAAACTAAACATATTTACCATATGACCTAACAATTGTGTGTCTTGGTATTTACCTAAATGAGTTGAAAATTCCATCCAAAAACAAAAACAAAAAACCTTCACGTGAATATTTATAACAGCTTTATTTATAATTGCCAAAACTTGGAAACAATCAAGATGGTCCTTCAATAGATGAATGAATAAATAAACTGTGGTACTTGCAGACAATAGAATATTATCCAGTGCTAAAAAGAAGAGCTATGAAGCCATGAAAAGACATGGGAGACTCTTAAATACATATTACTAAATGAAAGAAACCAATCTGAGAAGGCTACATATGAGAAAAGGCTGCAGTTGAGTCTAACTATATAACATTTGGAAAAGGCAAAACGATGGAGATAATAGAAAGATCAGTGAATGCCAGGGGTTAGTGGGGAAATAGGCAGAACACAGGATTTTTAGGGCAGTGAAAATGTATGATACAATAGTACAATGTTGGAGACATGTACAACATCTGCTGCCCATTTGTCCAAATCATAGACTGTACAACACCAAGAGTGAACTGTAATGTAAACTACGGACATTTAGTGGCAATGAAGTGTCAATATAGGTTCATCAATTGTAACAAATGTACCTCTATGGTAGAGGATGTTGCTAGTGGGTGAGGCTGAGTATGTGTGGGGCCAGAGGGTATATGGGAACTCTTTCTGCTCAATTTTGCTGTGAACCCAAAACTGCTCTAAAAAAAATAAAGTCTGTTTAAAAGGGAAAAAAAATGAAGCCCCAGACAGACCCCATCCCCAAAGATGCCAGTTTTACTGGTCAAGGGTAGGGCCGGCACTTCACTGTGATTTTGCTAAAGCTCATCAAGTGATTCTGAAATGCTGCCAAGTAAGCGTGTCAGCCAGGTGTCAGGCAGATAAACAATTTCTGGCTTTTGGCATTCTTGCTGAAGTCTAATTAAATTAGTATTTACACAGTGCTTTGTAATTCTCCACCAAAAGGCATTCATAACTTTTTTCCCCTTGCGGTACTAGCAAAATGCCATGTAATCGCTCACACGGAGGAAAATAGGAAATTAAAATTTTCAACGGCAAAATTAATGCTGTAAGTTCACGGTTTGCTTATGCTCTAAAACTACATCTATATTTCTTTTTGTCCTCATCCCCCTCTAAGGCTTACAACCTACCTATCTGCAACATAGCAGTATCTGAAGCTCTGAACAAAGTGAACTCTAGCATCCATTCTGTCATTTTACTATAAAAAAATGAAAGACAAAATAAACAACACATAATTATCAAGAATGATCAAGTGACAAATCTAAGTACATCCATTGATGATGGAGACATTTTGTTGGCCAGGGTAGTAACTGGGAGGTGAGCGCTGGCAGATGGCATGTTGTGATGGAAACAGAGTATGCGGACTGAGGAAATTTTTTCTCTTCCAATTAGCCATGTCTTCTTTAAAAGAGGAAGGTCTGCGAAACCAGGTCAGATACTGCTTTGGGAAACATTTGAATACGTTGACAGCTTGGAAGGATCAGTAAATCATTCACAACTTGCCTCTGGGACATGGCTGGTCTCAAGCCAGTACACTTCTTTCTCCTCTGATTAAATGCCTTCTATGCATCTATACTCTGAAGAATAATGAAATATGGACTTTGAAACAAGTACCTTGTGTTCTCTTGACAGGAGTCTTTTAGGTCATCAAAGGATCCCATTATTAATCAAAGCAAAACAACCTGTAGGAATCATTACATTAATAATAGTTCACATTTTGTACGGTGTCAGATGGGCACTTGTCTTATTAGGGAGACAACTTCATGGACTATATAGATGCCTGACCACTGTGCTGTACACCTGAAGCTGAAGTAAAATAATATTGAATGTCAACTATAATTTAATATTTATATAGTCATGGGATGTGGAGAAGAGCATAGGGAATAGAGTCTATGGAATT